>NC_140956.1:40373169-40475669 GCF_014529385.1 Adiantum capillus-veneris | reverse complement strand
GAAGGCACAGAAATGTGTAGATTTGTGCATACCAAAGCTACCCTTTCAGAGGATAGTGAGGTCCATATGTGAAGAAGCTCCCTGGGGCACTAAAAGGTGGAAGGTGGTGGCATTATGTGCGCATATGTCGCACGTGTGAATGCAAGGAACTTGCCGATACACCGTGTGCGAGCCGCAAATGGCTCCAAGCACACAACAAGCCTAAACTAGTAAGCTCAAAGAAGGCGATGGTGTGTCTCTCACCGCTCTACGCTCGCTTCGTGGAGGATTCCTCGCCGCGAAGAAGAAAGAGCCGCCGCTTCGCCGCGCTCAACCGCTTCGCCGCCGCCGTGCCATCGTCGCAATGCTCGATTGCACTCTCTCTCTCTCTCTCTACTCTCTCTCTCTCTCTCTCTCTCTCTCTCTCTCTCTCTCTCTCTCTCTCTCTCTCTCTCTCTCTCTCTCTCGCATACACACACACACAAGGGGATGAAGAAGAAGAAGATGGAGATGGAGCAAGAGCACTCTTCTATTGCACAAATGAGAGAATGAGTGAATTTTAGGTTTAGTTGACTTTTATATGAGCTCACCCCATTCACACTTGGGCGCCCATGCTTAGCCAACTAATCCCTTGAATGTTCCAGTTAGAGTGCGCCTCTCATCGACGATCACTCTTACCCTTTTCCTATTGGACCGACAAGCCTGGTACCTGACTCTACCAAATAAATAATACAATGTCGGCCGTAGGTTACAACGTCCGTCTCGTAGGTGATACGCTGTCCATGAGCCGTGAGGGTTAACATGCCCCCTTCCTGATGTAGATTCCGTCCTCGAAAGCTATTGAGTGGAAGCTCGTTCATCGAGGTGGAAGAGCATTTGAGATGAATGTCCTTAGCCTTCTTCAGTCACTGCAAAATCAAACAACATTGACACAGTAATTGCATTCTCATAAGCGATTAAAAAGCATATGCAGTTTTAGGCAGACAAATTGATTAGTAACAGAATTTTAAACAATTTGTCAGCAATAAACATTAAATTGCAATATAATCAAATGCATAAACAAGTGTAAAGGTAAAAAATTAAACAAGTCTGGGGTCGCTAATTTAATGATTGAAAGGCACTAGAGATCGACTATTAATACCATGGGTAAGCTTCTTACTTTTATCTGGTCAATTAAGTTGTTTAATCGCGAGAGACAAGTATTTCATGTTCGAGGGCTGACTAGAGGCTATACCTAAAAGACCTTGTAGTTAAGCTACGATAAAAGGAATTTCTCATGAAATCATCGATTGACTGATTACCTTTTCTTTGACCCCCCAAAGTCTTTTCACAGTGATTCGATTTTGATGTGTGTGCTTATTTTGTATGCCTTGGGTTTTTTGCTTTTCAAGGAAAAGCGCCTATACTGGGAACCTCTAGGGCTCTAGTACCATAGGCGATACATGTGAGTGAAGTACCCAATCAAGCTGAGATTTCTCTTCCAGCGTAAGATTTTACAATGTGGCACTTTGATTTTTTGTTTGTTCATTTTCAGCATTTTAATTATGTAACTTTGGGGGCTTATATAACACTGATACACCTCCCCAAGCTCATCACACTAGTAAACTCCCTTTATAATACTTAAGCTAAAGGTCAATAGGGTCAAACCCACTAGAAAGCCCTAGTACATTTCACACAATGCTACCTAAATTGGATTAAGAACCTAAGTAACCATTGATTATTAGGAAGGCATTCCCCATGGTATTAAGAGAAGATCTCTAACACCTAACTTGGTCAAACTAGCTTAGTCGGACTGCTTGATTTTTAAATCTAGACAAGTGATTATGACAAAAAAATTCATTGAATTTAATGTTTGGTACTCAGCAAATGCGCTGAATATTATGCTACCAATCACTATCAAAGCAGACAAACATGGATGCAAAAAGATAAGGGGCAATGCTAATGGACAAGAAACACCTGTTTGTGTCGATGGTCGCGCTTGATTTGAAGTGTGAATGAGAGAAAGATCCCATGAAGGTCCAAATCCTAACAACAGCAACACGTTCCTGTACACACAAGGAAACACAAAAAATACCTCTAGGAGGCACATCAGTGGGAAAAGGAACTTTTCTACTCACTCAACTCTAAAATATAAACACTCCTATTGTACTAATCTTACCTACCCTCCATCACTTGAGTGATGAGGATCAAAGGTGTTTGATGACATAGGTTTCTGTTTTAGTGTACCGGATGTGAATGTGTAGGTCTGGGTCAATGTTTTGACTTTTATTGTGCATACTCGTTTGCTAATTGCTCTTGCTCTTTATTATTTTTGTTTTTTGTGAGTATAAGCCTTTATATGTACATTCCCTAAGATTAGTGATTGAGAGGTCAGGGAGGAAGGTTGAGAGGGGAATGAGTGAATGATGACTGTCAGCAAACACTCCCCCTTTCCTTAGGTAGATCATACCGTTTGAAATGTTCTCGTCACCCTTTGAAACCAATTGTTCCAGTTGGTAATAGGTGGAGATTTTTGCCAGTAGTTTTCTCTTACCTTAGGTGCATCGTCGAGTTGCAAGGGTGGTAAGGTACTTTCCCAGGATCGAACTTGAAGTGGTTCATCAGGTGATTCTTGAACACTGAGAGGTGTGGATTCCTTTGTAGCTTCATGGAGGTCCACTATTGTAGGTCGAGGATGTGGAGAAGCTTTTACCTCTATGGATGCATTACATGAGGAGCTAGAAGCTTCAGGGGACTCCCCCCTTCCTGAGCTAGGTGGAACAAATCGTTCTTTCTTCGGTACCCAAACTAGCTCTGGAGCGGGTATGTAGCATTCTATGATTTTTTTCTTTCCACGATTGTCCATTCGTTTTGGAGCTACAGGATTGGGCTCACATGGGTCAGGTGACAGGTAAGAACACAATTTACGTTTTGGCACCCAGATTTGATCATTTCCTTCATAGTAGCCTTGGGCTTCCAATAGTCGTTTAGGAATCCAACGCCACATTTTCTTACTTTTCTTGGAGCGAGTGGTATGTTTCTTACAAGGCTTCTGTTTTTTAGTACTAGCCATGGTCGCTAAAGAAGCTTTAGGAACCCACTTGTATGTTTTCTTCGTTATATTAGGATGAGTCTTGTCAAAAGCTATATGCATTGCTTGTAGCATATTTAAGGGTACGGGCATTTCATCCCCCTCAGGTGTTACCCAGGTCGTCCCCCTGTTTCCCCAAGTGTCTATGGTTGCTGCTAGGTGAACCCAATTCACATTGTCAAACTCAGTCATCCCAGGTAGAACATCCATATAAGGAGAATCTTCCCCAACATTAGTGTTCCCTTTACACGTGTAACAATACTGCAATGGGGCAGAGTGAACTGTGGTGTCAGATCTATGATCAATTATAAACTTGTTTCCTAGAGGATGTGCTCAACCCATCACAAGATCCACTCAAATGACAGAATCTTGGAACTGCAAGTAGACATGGTTTTCAGACCAGTCATGCACCATTTTTGCTTCCCTCATGAAAGGACGTCCTAAGAGGATCTCCGATGCCATAGTGTGTTTGGAGAAATCCATAACAATGAAAGTAACTCTTATTTTATGTCCAAAGACCTTGATCTTGAGATCTTCTAGCATCTCAATAGGTTTAACAATAGACCCATTGGCCATCTTCACTACTATCGTTGTGGTTTCAAGGTGAGGTCTTCCCATAGTTTCCCAGCAATTTTTAGTCACAATGCTAACCCCAGCGCCACCATCAAGATTCCCTTCACAGTTAATCCCTTAGTAGTGATTGGTATGGTTGCATTGGATTCATCACCCTCAAAGTATTGTCCCAACTTGTTAACAGGTATTTCTATAACAAGGTTCTCATCTAGGTTGGGTTGTGGATCTATGTATTCCTCCTCTATTGGCATCTCCCCAGCTCCATCCATCTGTGCAAATTGTGGTAGCCCAAACTTCAGTTCTCCATTGAGGAAGGCTCGAAGAGCTGAGACTAGCTCAGGGTCTTTATATAGTTTGGACATGATGGTGGTTCTAACTTCTGAAGACATGAAATCCATCAATTTGTCAATGTTTAACAGCACCTTTTGGCCTTGAGTCCCTTGATGTGGGGAAGATGGGATCTCCATTTCTTCGATAGGATCAGGTAGTCCCTCTGTAAACATTCTTTCCATCAAGAAGTGAGTACGCCCACTTTCCCATGACTTTAAGTCACTTTCTTCTTGGATGACACTAGGTATGTCCAAGGGTCTATCGACTTGGTGAGGTTGTTGTTGCGTAGGGAACACGGTGTCTATAATCTGGATCTTCCTAGGTGCTGTTTCTAGATCCCTTTGGGTATCTTCTACCAAACTCCTTAATTGCTTGACTCGCTCAATCTCCTCTGTAAGGTTTGGGTAAGTTCCTATCTTCTTTTTGGATCCTGGCCATTGTGGCTCATGAAGATCTTCCTTGTTGGTTTCTATCTTAGTGGTCGTTTTGGTCTCCATGGTTTCACCTGAATCAGAATCTTCTTCAGCGTCATTCATATATACGGGGTCATCACCAGTCCTTATGTTGGTCTTTGAACTGGGGTCTGACTTCTCTGTTTTTTGCGATCTCTTTCTTCGTGTTTTCTTCTTTTTCTGAGATTGGGCAATTGATGCCGTGTCTCTTTCCTCAAGAATATAAATTTGTTTTTGGAGCATCGATCGTGTGAGTACGTTTACTGGTACCACGGGTGTACTTGGTGATGGCTCCTCAGTAACTTCAATCAAGTTTAATGGCGTGATCTTCGGTGCATTTGGATTATTTGGACATTGGGCAATCAAATGATCTATGCCACATCGATTACACATGAGTATCGGCATTGTAGACGTGCTCGCTTGATTGGTTTGCATTAGTGTGGCGTTCTTTTGTAGCCTAATAGGTCACTCGGCTACATGATGTGGACCTCCACACTCATAGCATTGAAGAGGTGGTCTCTTAGCAGTGTAATCGATATTTTGGCCTCTTGCCGCAAGAGCAGCTACTTGATATACAGGTTTGACTTGTCCCCAATAGTCCTCCATGTAGTATTGTGGACTTTCTTCAAGCACATCCATCCCATAGGCGATATTAGGATCTATATCTTCCTCACAGCATTCCAGACAAGAAATAGATGACTCACAACCCACTTGATTCACAGAAGTGATTCTTGGATGTGGTGGTTGTGTTCCTAGCACTGGAGGTGGTAAGGGTGTTGTTTAAACAACATTTTGGGCCCTAGGGACCATGTGCATCAATGCAGGCACTTGAGGTGTGTCTGTCCATGCTAAGGTTGGTCTATTGGCTATCGCACGCTTAAATACTATGCAATCCTTAGCTTGATGACCATACCTCCCACATGCATTGCAGTTCCCATTGAATTTTACTCTAAAAGTAGGTCATTCATTGGTACTATGCAGTCCATAGCATATTGAGCACCATTGTTGCTCCCTTCTTGGATACATATGATTGTTCTGCGGAGCACGATTGTCTCTAAGACTCTCTTGAATAGCCTTGGTGAGATCTGCTAAAGTCATCTCAGATATCTTTGGCTCCTTAGCAATAGGCTTTAGGGTCATTGGCTGATGCCCCGATGCTTGTGAGCTAATAGATTTAGACTCAACAGACACTCTTTCTCCTTGAATCATTAAATTATCCTCCAATTGGATCGCATTGGTGGTGACTGCTTCCCAAGTGGTGATACCTCTAATGACTAGGCCATTGTAGATATCCTCATGTCGTAATCCCCTAATGAATCTATCAAGCAATTGGTTATTGTTGAAGCGCTCATTTGGATTACAACAAGAATTCAAATGCTTCAAGCGACTTATAAAGTCTCTCATCGACTCTCCTTCCTCTCGTTGGGCTTTCTAGAGCTGAGAGGCTACACCCCAAAGTACTCCCTCTCGTATGTATTCTTTTAAGAACAATCTCCTAAGAGTAGGGTAAATCGTTTTTTCTTCCACCCTTAGGGTTCTATACCAATCCCCAGCCTTTCCACTTAAGGTTAGGCTTAAAGCATTGCTCTTGTGTAGGTCATTGTGTTCTCCTAGAGAATCGCATATTTGTTCAAACACTTCGATATGCTTTCTCACATCCCCATCTCCACTAAATTTTTGTGTGAGCTTGGCTATTTGTACGGCCTTACTTCTAGGCTCTCTATTAGGCGTGTTACGCATATTCTCAGCAATAGATCGACCAATAGCTTGAGCAAATGTTCCCAAGTCACCTAAGTGAGCAGGCACCGTGGGTGGAGGTGCTCCAGAGACTACATGTGGAGTAGGTATTGGCATTGACCTTGGCCTATAGGAAGCCCTTGGGTTCCAAGTTTGGTACGACGTTGTGCCATGTGGTGGTCCATAGATCATATGGGTGGCCCTAGGCATAGTAGATGTCGGATGTGACATGCTAATGCTAGCCGGTATAGTCCCATGGAAATAAGAACTTGTGTGTTGTGGTTGTGGAGCATAGGTAGCTGAAACAATGGGAGGGGTAGGGACTACATGAGTGTGATGACCCATAGGTGCATACGCTTGGTACACACTTGTAGGTACTGTTATTTACATGCATTGAACTACCATGTAGTGGTGCTTTACTAACAAATGAGGTCCATGGCGTGTTTCTCAGCATGCCCATCATTGGGGTAGGCATGGTAGCCGTGGTGTCATCAAGGGAAAGATGAGCTAGACTTGGAAAGGTAAAGCTATTACTTGCGGTCTCAGATTGCACTGAGACCCCTGGAGAAACAACATATGGAGGATCCATCGGACTTACCGAGGGAGTCTCCATTTGCGATAAGGTCGGTTGTTTAGCCTTTCCGGTATCCAAGAATCTCATGAGATCCGTTGAAGGCATGTTGATCCCCTTGTTCTGTCTCTCTAACTCGATAACCCTATGGATGACCTCACAAACTCTTTGTTGTTTATCCTCCACACTAGTAGCACCCATTGTGGATTGTAGGACATCTAACCAACCCACGTGATAGGTGTGACCTGTGTATAGGTCGGTCAGAGTCTCTGTTTGTAATTCGTACTCCCAATTCTCATTTAAGAACACTCCATCTAGGATTGAGGTGCTAGGGGTGTCCTTTGAGCTAGATGCAATGTTGCTTTCTAGGGGTTGGCCCTTAGCGGTTGCTAAATCAGGAGCACTTGATTGCTCTCTTAGCAAGGATATTGGCATAGGAGCTTTCGCTTTTAACTCTCTTCGTTGCTCCGCCTTGCGTAAGCTCTCGACTTCCTTTTCCCTCGCTCCAAGGATACATCGCTCAACCTCCTATACTTCGGCAAGGCTTCTACCATCGGGTAATATGACCTCGGAGGGAAATAACTCTGAAGAGTCAGGAGGTGCAGTGAATGAAGTATTCACGTGCACATTCTCTAACAGTATAGGGTCTACGTTGGTCACGAATGGAGAATTTACTTCCCCACCCCCCTCATTTACATCATTAGCTCCATGTTCGGAGCGAGTGGCTCTACTAAAGGTTTCCTTCAGGCGGCTAAGCACACTCTGCCCGGACCGAGGACCCATGGCATGCATGTCTTGGCTCGAGCTATCGGGATTAGGCATTGGGAAACCCTCCATGACGTCATAGTCAGAGGAAGAGTCACTAGGCGCTATGTTCGGGTCTTGGTTTGTACTACCTTGGGTCCCCGCTGAGGGTCCAGAACCTAAAGTAGGTGAATATTGAGAACTTGCGTAAGTCGAAATTCTCTCTAGTTTCTCCGTCTCTAGCACATGACCAGAGCGCAGATGCATGTGCTTTTGGCACCCTACAAACATCGGCGAATAACCTCGAAGGTTAACCGCTTACCTTTTTTAAGCGTCCGTTTTCACTCGTGTTTTTTACGTTTTTAATGTTTGATTTTTTTTATTAAAGTGTGTGATAGCTTGAAATGAGCGTATCACTTAGAGGGTCGTTGTGTGCTTTGCAGCACAAGTTTCGGGCATCTGACATTCCGTTGGTCCTTTAAAAATTTGATTTTTAGCTACGTGTGAAGCTAAAATTCGTTTTTTTTAAAGGCGACTGAGGCCTAGGCCTAAGCGTGAGCTTGGGCTTGGGTCTGGGCTTGGGTCCGGGAGATATTCCCGATCCCGGTCCTACCTTTAAAATTTAAAAAAAATTATTTTTTTTATTTTTATTTTTTTTAAAGGATAAGGTCGCTGCGACCTGCGCGAGAGCACACACACACTCTATCTACCTACTTCTAACTAATACACCTACTCTTACACACTAACACACTCTATTAACTATCACTAATCTACTTCCTACTTATTGTACACAGAAAAATAACTACCTTAATACACAGAGAATAAACACAGTACCTTTGAAATCTCCATTAACAAAGAAAACTAACTACCTTAATACACAGAGAACAAACACAGTACCTTTGAAAACTCCATTAACAAAAAAAACACACAATATAACATCAAATCCCTCTTCTCAACACACACACCCTCCTTCCTTACCTTTCCTACAATAGAAATTGCACCACGGAGAAGCACAGAGTGCTACTCAAGCTTAATGTATGGCATTCCCCGGCAGCGGCGCCAAAAATGTGCGCGTATGTCGCACGTGTCAATGCAAGGAACTTGCCAATACACCGTGTGCAAGACACAAATGGCTCCAAGCACACAACAAGCCTAAACTAGTAAGCTCAAAGAAGGCGATGGTGTGTCGCTCACCGCTCTACGCTTGCTTCGTGGAGGATTCATCGCCGCGAAGAAGAAGGAGCCGCCGCTTCGCCGCGCTCAACCGCTTCGCCACCGCCATGCCGTCATCGCAATGCTCGATAGCACTCTCTCTCTCTCTCTCTCTCTCTCTCACGCATACACACACACACACAAGGGCATGAAGAAGAAGAAGATGGAGATGGAGCAAGAGCACTCTTCTATTGCACAAATGAGAGAATGAGTGAATTTTAGGTTTAGTTGACTTTTATATGAGCTCACCCCATTCACACTTGGGCGCCCATGCTTAGCCAACTAATCCCTTGAATGTTCCAGTTAGAGTGCGCCTCTCATCGGCGATCACTCTTAACCTTTTCCTATTGGACCGACAAGCCTGGTACCTGACTCTACGAAATAAATAATACAATGTCCGCCGTAGGTTACAACGTCCGTCTCGTAGGTGATAGGGTGTCCATGAGTCGTGAGGGTTAACACATTGATGGCTCTACAAGAAGCAGCAGAGGACTTCCTGCTTGAGTACTTCAGTGACATGACCATTGTAGTAGCCCATGCACACAGAGTGACTGTAATGGACAAAGATAGTGAGACACTAAAAAGGATAAGGTGGAGGTATGACAAATTGCTGGTCCCCAATGTCTGCACGGATAAGAAAATGAGGGAAATTTTGCTATACCCCCCTGAGCTATTGCCACAACTCACAGTTGTAGATGTCACACATGATGTGAATACAAGGGCAAGGGCAGAGACGGTTGCTCGCCAAACAGAGGACATGAGGGAAGCAGAGCTTAAGGAGAAAGCAAAAGTAGCAGTGGAGTCCCAGAGGCAAATAGAATGCGATGTGACCCTGTCCATAGAGGCAAGCAACAAAGAAATTCTACTTTCAATGAAGGATGGTTTGCTTGCAGAGATACTATTTATAGATGGAGCCAGAAATCTGGCTCTGGAAAAAGTGGACATCCTCTTCACTAAATGACACCTCCCCAGGGAGGTGGGATCAATGGCCCATAGTAGGCGTCGCGAGGCGGGTGCAATCCGGGCCGTCCGATCGACATTTAAACTAGGTGTGAACTAAGCGTGAACGCAGAGATATGTGCACCACACCAAATTTGGTGTGAACTCGGTGTGAACTCAACGTGAACACGGTGTGAACTGGGGAGAGCCTGCACACCACACCAAATTTGGTGTGAACTCAGTGCGAACTCGGTGTGAACTAGGTGTGAACTAGGTGTAAACCTGTCCGTGACGCCGTGATCTATAAACTTATCCCACACACACCTTTCAACGAGCGCGCCTTAGCCTAGTGGTTAGAGTCAACCCCGTGGGGGAGAGGGTAGTGGGTTCAAGTCCCGGATCCGAGAAAGTGGGAATCTTTTGCATTCCGTAGGTAATCCAACAGTCAGGATCAACCGGTGATCGGGAGCAATTGATACCACCTCCAAATGGAGGTGTCACTTAGTGACGAGGAGTGGACATTAATTTATTGTTGAATCCATATGCTCAGATCTCAGACACAATTATCTATGCTTGTCTTAAGTAAGTGTTACTATCTTGCTAACTTTGAAAACTCAGATCATAGGTGTACTAACTCAGGTACACTCTCTGTAGCTTGATCAAAAGTCAACTTCCACCGCACACCCACACGAAGGTGTTTCTTCTTGATCCACAAATGTCAGTGATTATTAGACAGAAGAACAGTCCATCTGGCACATTTGAGAGTTGGTTTCTCCACTGTGCTATGCTGGAATTAATTGTCATCATCTTTCCATATGAGAACAACCATCACTGGAGTCTCATATGCCTTGATGTTGACCAACCAGCAGTGTGGGTGTTCAATTCAATTAAAGGAACCCACCCTGAAATTAGGTTGTAAGTGTTATGTATCAAAAAGTGTTTCTTATAGATATCCATGTAAATTTGAAGCCTCAAGCTAACATCTTGATACTACTTTGTGCAGTTGTATAAAGAGGTTGTTGCTTGCTTATGGCAAGCTATGTGGAAGGTATGAACTATACAAGGCCCCAATGAAAGATGTACCTGTCCCAAATCAAACCGATGGAAATTCTTACAGCTGGAGATGTCTTCTCCATGTAGAATATGTCTTGCAAAGCTACTTTGCATTAAAACCTTTCATGACTAAGGTAACCATTTGGCAATGCATTCAGTCAGTTTTGGTTTTCTTTATACAAAACTTCTCACCATGTGGACTTTCAATTTTGCAGAGTGCTTTAAAAAACTACACATATGATTATTTGCAAAGATATCGGGTAAGTCTAATACAACACCTGCTTACTATGTCGAGCCCCAGAGAACCTGAAGATAGCGGCTTGGACGACCGCACAATTGATATGACAATACATGACGTGCCACCACGACAAACCCCTACATCAGATACAGTGGAATCACAACGGGCCGAGGGAGTCATATCAGCCGAAGATGAAAGAGCCGAGGATGAAGAAAGGTCAAATGAGCATATGGAAGGTGCTAGTGTACAACCAGAGGGGCTTATGGAGGAGACAATGAAAGAGCCAAGTAAGCCAGTGGAGGAGCCAAAAGAGCCCATGGATGAAACCCTGGATGAGGAAAGCAGGCCTAGGGATGAGCAAAGTGATATGGATGAGGCAAGGATGGATGAGGAAAGTAGGCATACGGATGATCAAAAGGATATCGATGATGCAAGCCGGCCAACAAAGGCAGAGGAAAAGACCTTGGAGGAAACCTTGAATGAGGCAGAAAGAGCCATGGGGAGACCCTTGATGAAGATGTGAATGATGAAGCTAAAGCAGAGGATAGCAACAACGACAACAACACTATAGAGACCCAGTATGGACCCTTGCTACCTGTAGATACGGTTGTTCCGGTAATGTCTATTCAAGTATGGAAAAATATGTTCAGCTTCTAACTACTTATATGTACTTGTCAACTTTTACAGAGGTTGATTATCTTGGACCTCAATGGATTGCTGTTGATGCGTGTGCCTTTGAATATAGCAGACCCCTTCGAGGATTTGCAAACATTTCGGATGGGAACTTGTCGAGTCGTGGTTCGTCCAGGAACCAAAGAATTTATTCAGTTTTTTCTTCCGCGCTTCAGAGTTGCCGTATGGTCTTCAATGCAAAGGCAAAACTTGTCGCCACTAGTTACAATAGTTTGCGGTGTATGCGGCTCACACATCAGATTTTGCCTTTTTGTATGATCAAAGAAAATGTGTTACCGTCGAGGGCCACTACCACCCTAAAAAACCACATTTACCTCTTTTGTACAAACCGTTTAGCCAAATCGATGTACCCTTTGATGCAAATAATACACTACTGATTGATGATACTCCTGAAAAGGGAGAACTAAATCCACAAGGAACAACTATCTCACCACCCTCTTTCGAGGGACATTCCTTTGATTTTTACCTTGAAGACATTTTGATTCCATACTTACAGAAATTGTATCTCAATCCATTGTTCACGGACGAGTTTGTACTTTCTAATGAATTAAGATGACTCTTCTATCATGTCTTTGTCTTGCCTAACATTGAGAGAGAGAGAGAGAGAGAGAGAGAGGGAGAGATTTGACATGCTAAAGAAATTTATTTCAAGAACACTTATATTCACAGAGCACAATTGACAAATGAGCTCAAAAAACTTCATGTATTGAAAGTCATTCGTATACACTTGGGTTCACAAGAATCTCTGTTACATTGACACTATTTCAACCCGACCATCCAACTCTTTGCACAAAATATATTTTTCCCTACGCCGCATCAGCTTACGACCAGCTAGGAAAAAGGAAAAATCTGAAAGGTCCCTGTCCATTGACTCTTCAATTATGTCGTGCCGCAACTGCAGAAGACTGCATAGCTCCCTTAATGTAACCACCAACATTAGGCCATGCTCTTTATCAATCACTTCCACATCCACGGCAGGATTATCTTCCAAACCTATAGAAACCTGATCCATAGGAATGTACTTACCTCTGAGCATTTGTAATCGCATATACCAAAAGGAGACTAACAGTGATTGGCTTGCAATCATGTGCTTGACAACTAGAGTGTCAAGCACGACCTCGCACCGTATGCCAATCTCTTCCTTTACATACCATCCTCTATCAATAAGTTTGTCATAGGATGACTGTTGAAATGACTTGCACATGAACATAGTTTTCGTAACACGTATATTGTAGTTATGAAACAACTCTATGAACAGTGCAGCAGGACAAAAGTTTACAATTCTAACCAGTTTGGTGGGAATAGAGCTACGTAGAGACCTCTGTATATCCTTGTAGAGCTTACTTTGCATTGCCTCCACCATTGTTTCCTCAGGAACTGGCTAGTCCACAGTGTTCCAATCGGTTGGTAGAGGCACTTTCACCAACATGCCATTCTTATTCCCTGGGTTGAGTTGGTAGAAGTGGTCATAGAAAAATATTCCTTCATCATCCAGGTTTTGCTGCTTCTCCCTGAATACTATAGAGAACCAATGTGGGCATGAACAACAAGGAAGAGGCCTATTATGCACTCCACAGGCTCCCATTGCTCATAAGAAGAGAGATAAACATCTGCAAAATATATAACAAGAGTTAAACTAAGAGTAGCAATAAGTCAAAATGACAAATCTAATGTAGTTGAGATGTGAAGAATGGAGACATTGCTCCTAAGAAGAGGGATAAACGTTGCAAAATATATAAGAAAAGTTATAATGAGAGTATCAATAAGTGAAATGACAAATCAAATGCAGTTCAAATGTCAAGAATACTTACAATTGCAATGTGGTTGATATATATGTGACACATTTCCACCGTTTTCTATCACGTCTGGATGGGTAAACACATGCTGAACAAGAACTTCCTTTACAGATCTTTTGCCGATTTCAACTTTGAAATCCAACACTCTGCCTTCCATGCTGAGCGGTAAACATTGATAGCACTAGACCTCTTGGGTCTTCTTGGTTGCATGAGGACCCATGAACCTTTGTTTATCCTTTGTCCAACCCATTGGTTCTCTGCACTTATTGAAATTGATAGTGTAATTGAGGATATGCTACTACTTGGCCTTCTAGGAAAAGTGCAGTTATTGGTAGTTGGTGTGAGAGACCATAAACACCTAGAGCTTCTTGGGCGAGAAGACGTGGAAGCCATAGCTCTCAGAGAAAATCTTTAGTGGAGGGAGATTCACTTTGAAAGCATTCTAATGGGTGGAAAGTGTTTTAGAATTCCAATATCTTGTGCGGGCTTAATGGTCACTCTCCAGTACGTTAATGACCATAAGAGAATATCAGCAGTGGGACCACACACGCACCTAACAACTCGGTAAAAGCAAGGAAGTTACGATGCCACAATCCTAGATTCGTGAAAGTTTTTAGGGTATTTTCCTATTTTTTGAGTCTTTCCATGTACTTTCCTACGTAACGTAGCCCTCCTGCTCATTGGACGCGCTCTATTTTTCTCTCTCCTTCATATGGCCCTCCAAATGACCTCCGAAATTTCCTAATTCTTTTCAGGTGATCTATTACAGTGTGGCTACTTCAATAAAAAACTATAAATGTATAACGTATCAAATTACGTACACAAGTGTTGCGTTTTTTTCTTTGTGTAGAAAAAGGACACGAATCGAGTGGAGACGGGGAAGACGATCACCGATGCATTATCCGACGGATGTTGAGAGCCAAAAACATTCATGAGCTTAAGATGGTTGCACAACCAATTCAAAAGCGCACAATAGTGCAACAAACAGGTGACTAAGGAGGAGTGGCAGTACTCACGGGGTTGCATCCTCAAGGTATGTTTGCAATGTTCAACTTGTGGCTTTCTAGATGTTTGGATGACCACTCATAATCATTGTTGGTTGTAGTATAAGTCATACACAATAGCATGGTGTAAAGGTTGACATTTCAGGATGGAACAGATTGACAAAAAGCGTTTTACAAAGATTGTGGGATCATGGCAAAATTTGAACAATCTAGTCAACGACGGTCCTCTGATGCAGATCCTCTAGTGGTAGAACTCACTTACTTCGACACGCTACAAGATATTTTTAGGATAGACTATAGAGGACTTTGTGTGGATTTGTTCGACGGGAAATGATTTGAGATAAACATGGAGGGTCGCAACGCTACTGTGTGAAGAGGAGAGTCAGGTTTCCTTGAGGTGGACTTAACCAAAAAGTGGACCGACCTTCGAAACACTTCCGTACTACCCGAGCATTGTGAACAAGTAAGTCTGTAAATATTTAACATCCAACTTTAGAGGACTGGTGGTATGGAAGCCCTCATGTAAGTTATGAGACTCTTGGAGGTGGTATTCCAACCTACAAACTCTGCACCAAATTGGTGGTATGTCATAGAGGTAGCCCCTCGAAGTGCACGTATGTATGAGGGCTATAATTTGCCAATCACCTTGGCATTTGTGGAGGAAATCGGAGAGTATGCTGATTCAAAAGTCGTTGATGTGGTGCCACACAATCCTGGCGCTGCTACTCTCTATGGGATGCATGTGGAGGACCTACAAATGAAACGGAGGATACTTGCTTAGACGGAGAACTCTATATAAACATAAGGAGTTATGTTGAGTTATGTGAGCATGAGAGAGAGATCTCTTAAAGCCATAGACATTGTATCTAAGCAATCTTGCTCCCTTTTGTCATATATATTGTATTCATGTGAAATTTGCCCATTATTGTTTCTATGCTAAACTTGTAAAATTTATCAAATTATAACTTATTTGAATTTTCTTCTCCATTCGTTATTAAGATGTGTTCCTCAATTTAATGCAGGTGTGGATGATGACTAGTTTCTTGCTTCCTTGGATCTCGAGAAGAGGAGGTGGTACGAGGGCCACCACGGCTCTAGATCACAATCGCATCGTTCCACTCCTTTAGAGCCTTTGTTTACTTCGAAGCAATCAGCGTGCTCCAAGAGTTCGGTATCGACTAGACGATCTACGCACTCCTCTAGGCACCGACGCTCTGTGTTGGCGACGGTTGCTGTGGAGGAGGCGTCGTTGATGCTTTGACACCGCCTCGTAGTCGTCGAGGCTTCTTACCTCCCCCTTCTTTGTCCGTCCTCACACCAGCCACATCGTCGCCCTCTTTTTACGTGACTATCAATCGTTCCTGGCTACACACCGCTCGCTACTTCTCTGGGACTCACCCCACTCGACACCCCTCGTTTCGAAACCCAAACTCCAATGGAGACACCTACAATCCGTACCCCTATCGAGACGCCACTCGAGACCCTTGCTGAGACGCTGCGACACCTAGATTCACGCGTCACAGGCTAGAGGGCTTGCCGTACTCGATCGATATCAGCGGCAATATCATCTTGGATGACGACAGCAAGAAGGTGATCTGGCGCATGTGTGACCTTTCCTCTCAGGTGTTTCGGCACTACATATCAAACACCTAGAGTGAAGTGCCGAATGAATTAAAAGACAAAGTCATTAGCATGCTGCATGACAAGTTTTCGTGTCAAATCGGGATAAGCGCTTTAATGAAGACTTGATGAAGGTGCGTATGCGCGAGTGCTGCAAGCACAAGCGCTCTGAAGTGCAAAAAGTAATAAAGCATGGGTGGAGCAGGCCAGATTGGCTGGCCAAAGAATATTGGAAGAATGCAAAGTAGACAATGCACAAGAATTCTGACAAGTAGAAGCAACAAAAGGAGGCAGTCAGAGCGCGAGTAGAAGCAGGGAGCTCGCACCACTTGGGGAGCGGCAGATGGGCGTCATTCCAGGCCGCTTTGTAAATGTTTTTGCATTGCCCTTTATGTTTGGAAGTTATGGATATTTATAATTTTAAATCCTAACATAACGTTTTCTTTGTATGTTTTGAATAGTGGTCGATGATTGGATGTGATCCCACACCGTACGAGCGCAACTCTGCGGGTAGAAAGGGCTTAAACGCCCTTATGGACATTCTGAGTTCTCGCTCCGACTTGGTTATTATTTAACTTTACTCTCTTATATTTGTTGTATTTTAATATTAAGCTAAAAATTAGATTGTTTTGTAATCATATGTTTAAAAGCAACGACGCTGGTTATTTGTATTTTTCTTTGATTCTTTAAGACCATAGGATTTCAGTCAAGGGCAGTGGCCTAAATCGTGCCGAGTGGCCGTTTCTAAGTTCAAGAAAATAAAATAGGACATTAGGCTCACCAAGTAAAGAGTATATAATCGCGATTATATTCCCCTTACTCAAGGTTTTCTCTTGCTTTATTATGCCCGATGAGACCGAGCTGGGAGCGCGCCTACAGAGGCCTTGTAGGGTGAGCGCGATTAACTCTTTTCGTCGGGAGCTGGAGTGCACACAATCCACTCAAAGCCATGGCCTATAAAACTTGAATGTTTGGATATTCCTTCCAAGACTTCTAGAAAGAAAGTGGAATTGGATGTAGAAAAGCCATTAAATTTGGAGGTGTGGAACCTTTAAAAGAAATGGTTGTTGGGTTTTTACGATCTTCCTTTGTTAGTATCAAATATTTAAGTGGGTATACACATGAAAGAGTTCAAAATTGCTCTTGAGGTACAAAAAGGAACCATGGTACATTCACACGTCCTTTTCTTGTTGAAAATTGCTACTCCAAGTCACAGCCTCTCTAAACATAGGGATGGAGGTCTTTAATTAGCATTTTACCTACAACCAAGGGCCACACAACTTACAAAAGAACGCTCCTCATCACAAACTTTTGGATTTTGGCAGAATAATACAAAAATAAACACTTTTTAAAAATCTATTAGCAAAGTCATAGTGTGACTCTAGGAAAAAGAACAAAAACAAAAACTTATTTTGCCTTTCTCAAACACACTTTGGGAAGCCCTGTAACACGATAAAGAAAAATCATGAATGACATAATTCTAAACTTGCATTAAATTTTTATTAAAAATAATCTTCATCTTGCATCTTGCATTACAAAAGACGCCTTATGGAAGCAATTGCAAAGCTCTTCCTAATGGCTTTTTTTTTTAAAAAAAATGTCAATAGTTACATAGTGCAAGGACACTTTTAAAGAGAAAAAAATGCTAAAGGGAAATAAAAGGAGAAGAAAAACACAAATACCAATGTAAACCGACCATCTCTTCATAATATGTACACAAAAAGCCATTTGACTTTTCACCTTCATGGGTCTTTTCATTTCCTAAGCTCACACTTCACTTACCCACTTAAAATGTCTTGAAAGACTTTTTGCTTGCTAAAAGAAACTTCACTTACCCACTTAAAATGTCTTGAAAGACTTTTTGCTTGCTAAAAGAAACCTTAGTGTTGTGTTTGGTTAGGAAGACTTTCATTATTGTTTTCAGTGCATGATAGAGACTTACTTTAAATGTTTATTTCACTTTCATTTCATATCTTGATATGTCTTGACTTTTCTTGCGTTCTATTGTTTTACAATGTTAAAGTGAAACTTCACTTGCATAATTCTAGTAAATTCTATGGATATGCACATACACACACATATATATTAATGAATTTTTTTTGCCTGCCAAAGACCTTAGTGCTCTATGGTCAAAGGTCGTTCAAATTTCTTTGAGAGACAAGTGTTCTTAAGGGATTCAAAAGTTTTGTCAATAGAAAGCTAAAACTTTGGAATAGAAAACTATTCTCCAAGGGAGCATTTACTTCAAATTTCTTTGAGAGACAAGTGTCCCTAAAGGATTCAAAAGTCTTGTGAATAGAAAGCTAAAACTTTGGAATAGAAAGTTATCCTCCAAGGCAGTATTTACTTTTTTCTGCATGCTTGAAAATGACTTTAGAGATCAAAACATTAAACAAAATATTCGTAGAAGTTTGATCTTATGATGCAATCTTTGAGAAAGTCTTTTTGTCTAAGCGACAAGTTTCCTCATACAAATACAAACTGAAAATACTATTAGAAATTTTCAAATTTGCCAAATGTTGGAACTATTTATATTTTATCGAGTTTTTCCCCTTTAACATCCTTTGCAATCGGCCAATCTCGATTTTCAATCGGCTTAACCCTAAGCTCAAACACACCTTTCTTGAACACTGATATAGTGAGGTAGTGATAAACGATTCTCTCATTTGTTATTTCAAATTTCATTCATAGCTTCACATGGCTTCACTATTCTTGCATTCTATAAATTAATTCTAGTCAATATTCGAGAACATCTCTTTTCTTAAGCGATCGTCGCCGAGTTTCCTACTCACAAAGAAGCGAACCAAAAATACTAGCATAAATTTAAAATTTGCAAGATTTTTGAACCATTTTCTCACATATTTCACTGTTTGTCTTGCCTTTACCATGGCTTATAACCGGCTAGTCTCGATTTTCAACCGACTCAAGGCTAAGCTGAAGCAATCCTTTCCCAAACACTGATTCCAATTTAACTCAACCTAATGACTTGATCACTTTTTTTTTTTTTAGAAAGTCACATGACCCTTTCACTTGTTTTTCCAAGATTTGGGAGACCTATTTAATCAGAAAGAAACAAATTCATGCGTCAATCTTTAACATTCCCGGAGAAGGTGCCAAAATCTTGAAGAAAGACACAAGCACACAAATATCCATATCATGTGTCACAATCTCTTGCCTCCAAGGTAAAGGAGCCAATAATGCAACGGGGTCTAAAACAACACCAACATTAAGTGGGATCCAATTTATCATACAAAACTGTGGAGTTCATAATTCGAAAATAAGCTCTCTTTTAACATCATTTTCATTCAAAGTCATTCATGGTAGTGAGAGATTAGGTCATTTCAGTTTAAATTTTCCTCTGGTGGCTCTGCATTTTAGTTGTCTCCTTAAGTTGGCTCCTTTACCCTAGATTGGATTAAGCTTGACACTAAGGCGTAATCCTTCTCTCTTCAAGAATGGAAGTGGATCAGTTTATAAGCAGCTTTCAAAATTACGAGCTTGCTCTTTGCCCAAAACCTTGCAATAATTGAGGGCAAGGGAAAACACAAATACTTTGCATGAAAACGCCCAATTGTGCTCAATTCCTGTAAAAGGAACAAGGGCCTTGAATCTCAAAAGGCTATAGACAGTTCTCGAAAGAAAACTAGGTTAAGTGTAATCCGACCTCAATTTTTGAAAGTTACCTCTAATTTCTAAGTTTCAAGCTGTGAATACCTACTTTCAGATACAGTCAATTTACCTCTAAAAATTCTTCTAGAAAAAAGTTTATTTCAAGCACTGGCTATAGATATATCAAACATCCGAGACAAGAAAGATGATTCCCATGAAGCACTTGGATTTACTCGTCTAAACAATTAAAAGTCTTAATTTACACAATGTTGGGAAATTCCATCAAAACTTTGGAATCATCATAATTTGAACACATATCTCAATTGCAGACAAAGCACTTTCCAATGATGAGGTTTTGAGAAAGTTCACTCGGTTCCGCCTTTTCAAGCTTCAAAAATGAGACTTTGGGAGATCCCCAAATTCACTAATATGGTACATAAAAATTAAATGGATCGCTCAATCTGTCAATACTGAGTTCTGAATGGTTTGTACACTTTCAAGTCCTGTATTACACCTTCTATAGACCCAACCAGTGCAGCTAAGGAAACAACCAAGCATATGAAGCTGATGGACTGCAATGCAATCCATTGTCTTGTCCATGCCCTCATACGCCTTTGCACAATGAACATCTCGACAGGAAAATACACAGTCAAAGGCCAGAACCCTAAAGCTCCTAAAATTCCTACTATATCATTGAAAAAGGGGAGCAGCATTGCAACCAGTGTGCATGCGATCACAAAGCAAGTTCTCCATAACAACTGGAAGACATTGAATCTGTAAATGCCATACATCGGTATACGACAACTGCAATCTTTGTGAAAGAGCTTGGAGTTTGATGACCTCTCCTGTACCCAATGCTCCACAAATGCATACACAGGCTGGGAAAAGACCTGCAAAAAAAGTAAATTGAAGTTAAGGACTTCTCTCTTTTCTTTTCGGAGGAAGATCTCTAGATGCCTGAGCGAGGTGAAATAAGAGGGCTATAGGCAGGATGGTCAGCTTCCACATAATAGAAATTCCTTAAAAGTTGAAGCTGTTGGTCTAATTCTTGCATATCAGCTCAATGCAGCCAGACACTTGACGCTTCTGAAAACCAATTGATTTCCTGTGTCCCAAGAAATTCATAGTACCAGAGGACGCCCACTTTTGGGCTTCCCGTCCCTCATCGTTCCGTTCCCCCCATCCCCACACCATCCTGGGCCGTCCCCTTGTTTAAAACCTCTCGTGGAAACAAGATTCCTCTCTAAGCCCCATCCCTGTTCCAGCTGTTCGGGATGCGTCCCATGTTAGAAATTGTTGTAGTGTGTGTAAAAATTAAGTGGTAAACCTGCTATTTTGGAGCCATGTCCATGGGCCAAAAAAAGCTGTTCTTTCCAGAACATACATTTAGCCTGGCTAAAGACTTTGCTTTGCAGTACAATTCTGTGCTCTTCATGTGCTTTACAGAACCTGTGGCCACTTCTACTAGTAATAAAACCATTTAGATTGTCAAAGCAAATGAGCTACATGTTCACAAGAAGCCACATAAACTAAGTATTTGCCAGGCAATAACAGCTTATTGCAGATGCAAACAAAGCCGCAGCAAACCCAGGTAATGAAAAAGAGATTTGCGAGTAGAGAACCAGCATGCCAAATGCACTGCTTACAAATACAGAACATCCAAGTAAGAAACTCAAAGACTCAGGTCATGACAGCAATCTGGGTCAGAAAGGCATGACTTAAAATGAGCGCACATTGGTCTACTCTCAATGCAATTATTAGGAAAATGAAGAGACGCATGAGAAAGAGATTAACATCAACTTGTTGATTTTAACAACACATAAGAGGACAGACTAAGAAATTAAGATGAAAGTCCGTACAGAAACTGACCTGGTATGCCCCCACCAAATGCACCACCACGCAAGCATTGGCAAGATCCACTAACCAATAAGGTTCATAAAACCCAAATCCTGTCAAAATGTTCCCAGGTGCTCTGTTTCCAAAGGCAGCATACCCTACACAGCCTGAGAGCATGTAAAATACTGTTGTAGTGCTCACTCCCAACAATGTAGATTTTTTCATTGACTTATTCTCTGGAGGTGGAGACTTTAGCGTGTCCTGTTGATTAAACAACGCCAGCATATCAGACCTCTATAAACAATAGAAAGGAATACTTGCAAAACCACACTAAAAAAATAAAGGCAATCTTCCTCTCTTGGCTCTGCACTCAAGTTACTGACATACAGCCGAAAAGATGTTTCATGGAAAGAATTCTTGTACCTGAATCTCAATAAGAATCATTGAAAACGAGTATGCAAATGCAATGTCTCCAAGGGCTTGAAAGACTAGCCAGACTTTTTGGGCCTCTGAAACTTCTCCAATTGCAACCCCACCAGCAGTTCCATACGAATGGCCACCTTCTGCGATACAACCAGCTTTACCTTAGTCCATTCCAAATCTTCAGCATTTAAATCATCATTTACAAATGTTCTGAAACTGCTTGTTGTCGAGTCAAACTCTAATGAAACTCTCTCCATATACCAAATTTTTAATGCAATAGATGTAAAGCTTCTCTCTACTATAATGCACTTAAAGCAACCAATGTAATTTTCAAATCAAAAAAAAGTAAAATCTACTCTAAAACTGAAAAAAATAATTTTTAAGTTTCAAGAATCCAAATCATTAATCTATATCCTGTTGAAAGAGACAGAATGCATAATGTAACTTGTGCAGGTTTGACTATTTCCACCACAAAAAGTACAACAGTCAGCAATGTATAAAACAAGAAGTACTAAAAGACTGGACGGCTTACCAAAGGCTCTAGCAACACTGAGGCCCATTCCTATCAATGAGTAGGAAAACGACATGATTGCTGCAACTATAGACAACCACCATAATTTGTTGAAGTCGGGAATTTGAGAAAGAACGATCTGTACTACTCCAAAAAATATCATATATGGATTGTTTGAGATATGACAAGGTGACTGTTTCCCATTCTTATGAAAACAATCAGAACGGCGTATAGCACTGCAACATTAGAATATGAAGATGGAGAGAGAATTAGAACACAATGCAACATAAAAAAGCTTATTCCTCTTATTTGCAAACCCTATATAGCAGCTTGATACAATCATACTTACACCATGCTTATCGAGGCCGTTATTGTATATCCAATGGCAGTTCCAATAAGATTGGCATATTGTACAAGCCCACAAAGCCAGATTTGCAAACCCCCTACCAAAAAAACAAAGCATCAATCATATACTGCTAGCCTGCTTTGAAGGGGAGGACACTAAAGCACCTGAACTTTATAAACAGAAAGCCTGCAGCTTCATTAAGCACTATCATTAAAACTTTCTAAAAGGTTTGAAGCACCCAACAATGAAAAACAGACTAAGCGCCCCCCCCAACCACACACAAAATTACATAAAACAACCTCTCAGGACAGTCATACCAGCCCTGATCTCTCCTCTCTTGTACTTTCAAGGGGTAACCTGGATCTGTTCCCACGCCCTCCTTGTTAACCAACTTGATCAAGCCAGCACCTTTTTCCCCCCCATAAAGTTATAAATGAAGGGTTATCTATTTATGCCATCCCACCATTGACCAAATCACACCTTTTGCTGGACTGCTAGTTACTTGAAGGGCAGGCAACTGTAGCGCATCCCTTCAGCAAATATATGTCAAACTTGTGTAGCATGGTTAATAAGATTGAATCCATATGAGCCAGCAGACCAGGCTGGAATAAGTTAAAACTTTGCATAAAAAAGTAAAATGAAAATGCTGAATCTTGCTAAGAGGTGAATATATGGAGATGGATTGATCAAACATATTACTGGGTTGCAAAAAGAGTGGAATGTCGAGCAACAATCAACACTAGTTAATTGCATCACAAGAATTACACGTGCCAATTCCTGCATAAGATGCTCCTATTCCTTATTAAATGTATAAGTAGATCTTCTGACAACTCTTTAAGGTGAAAAGGTATTTGTAGTCAGTGGTTACTACAGCCAAACGCAAAAGCACACAAGGTGTGCCATTTGAATTAGCTTAAATAAATGCTAAACGACAGAAAGCCCCAACAACATAAAAACTTAATGAATAGTAAAAAAAGACAATAGATAAAATAGAATGTCGCACCTAAATGAGCTTTAACAGCATCCATGTATGTGTAATTGCGCTTCCCAGTGACTGGGTCTGGAGACCTGTAGCAGTCTGCAAGTAGCAGAGACATGTAATATGTCACAAGAGCAAAAGTAAAGAGCACCATAGGCCCTGCAATCCAGCCCAATTGAGCCATACACCATGGCAAGGAAAGCACTCCTGAACCGACCACTGCTGTTATTATGTGAGCCGATGCCGTAAGCACAGTTCCTGCAGGACATGATTGACAAACTTGCATTCAAATTTTTGGCAACAATAGCTGTCTTTGAAAACAAATGTAACAAATGTCTCAGTAATTCATGTGGCCTTTAGAAGAAAGGAATCTCTGAGATGCCCCGGCCCGCTGAACCGTGCATGATCTGAATTGAACAATTTTAGCTCCAAACAATTCTGCTAAGAGTTTCCAATACAAAACTACTGATTTCCTCACTTTGGCACATGTAAATTGTGCTTTGCGGCAGCACAAGGGTACAAAAATTAGCATACAAAAGCTGAGGATGCATGTATGCAGCCAAGACAACAAAGCAAACCTGTCCGCTTAGGGTGGCCATCGTCGTCTCGATCAGAGAAAAGGCTATCTGCTTCACCATAACTAGAAACCTCCAGAGCTTTTGCATCATTGAATAACGGTGCATTATGTGAAGAGCTTGAGCTAGGTAATGACTCTACATCAGCCATGTGGAAACTGTGTTTCCTACTTACACCACTTGGCTACTTGTTGTCTTAAAGACGAGCTACACCTGCAGGTTCACCTTCGTATTTCTTCTTGCATGCACTCGGTTATGACGCTGCGAAACCCAGCCGAAAGGAAAGCCTGACAATTAGCTTATATTGCCTTCATCATAGCTGCAGCAAAACGTTGAACGAGAAGGTCATGAGCTCCGGAGTGACGCCATTAAAGCCGGAAGGGGAGTCTCTTTCGTAAAACTCCCATACTCGCGCGCTCGCTCGCTCTAATTAGAGAGGGCTAATTAGAGGGGGGTCCTACAACTCTCTCGCTCTCTCTCTCCTGGACAAGCACACGTGGCCCGTGGGCTTATGAGCTGCATCCACCAACGACTTCGTAATGGCCGCTTTACATAGTTAATCGATCATTTGCTGGCCATCGGTCAATTAACAGCAATAGTGCAGACACAGACCATGACTTCCAGTGAGCCTCAGCTTCAAGAAGGTCATAGAGGAGAAGTTGCAAAATGGTGCAGAACTGTCACCATTTTGGCGTTTCTTACCCAAAATCTTCAAGGACGTTGTCAAGCCCCCCCCCCCCCCCCCCCCCCCCCCCTTCTCAAAGAACCGTACTTTAGTGTATTTTTAAAGGACAAAAATTGGAGGGTCACCTTGATGGAAACCGGCTAAATTTGAAAGATTTTAGTGTAAAAGTATGTGAAAACCCTAAACTTTTCACTAAAAGCCGGTAGATTTCCAATGCTCTCCTTTTTTCCATTGGTTGTGCTAAAAAGTTTTTGTTGAATCCCACCCCCCCCCCCCCCCCCCCCCCCCCCCTCTTTGAAGGTATGCATAGTGCTACTCTAGTTTCGTCAAACTCACTTTTCATGCCTACTAAGTGTCTTCAAGGCGGACTTGAGAGAGAGAGAGAGAGAGAGAGAGAGAGAGATAGAGAGAGCTGACCCTCGTTGTTACGCCTTTATGTCTCAAGTAGATGTGGTCATAGCTCCAATCTTGAATTATTTTGAGTTGATGCATAAATGGTCGCCCCAAAATAACTTCAAAATTGTTGCTTTTTCCAAAGTCTAATATGGCAAAATTATCCTCGTACTCAATTTCACAGGAGGATACAATTATTTGTGTAAGCATACCCAAAGGTCTCTCTACAAACTCGTCTGTGAGTTGCAATTTCATGCGCGTCTTCCTGAGATCTAGTCTTTTCCCATTTCTCCCATATTTCTTTTGTAGCGATGGTTACCCCAGTCCCATTGTCAAGTATGGATATCATCTTCACTCCTTTGTACTCTAGTGGTAAAGAGAGAGAGAGAGAGAGAGAGAGAAAGAGAGAGAGAGCACTCACACTCCCAAACCTCTCATCTTCCCTTGCTGTTACCCCATCCTATTCACTCCTTGCCCTCTTTCCTCCTCTTCACTGTGAGAACGCCCAGAACTTACATATGTTGTGCTTCTGTGTCTACCAAAAGCACCGCCAAACAGAAGTTGTCTCTAACAGCTCTTAACTAGCAATTGTATCGTGGATTCTCTCCCATGCTAACGTCTTGTGAGGCATCAAGGCCTATAAGTGCTCTTTTTGCATGTCATTGCCACGCAGAGAGAGAGAGAGAGAGAGAGAGAGAGAGAGAGAGTGAGTCCCTCATACACTGCAACAGCAAGGATTCCAAGGCTTAGCCATATCCGCAAGAAGAAGAGGTATTCATGTGCGTGCTCTAAGCACAGAGAGAGAGAGAGAGAGAGAGAGAGAGAGAGAGAGAGAGAGAGAAAACAAACACCACACGTGATCGTTGGCATGCGAGAGAGAGAGAGAGAGAGAGAGAGAGAGAGAGAGAGAGATCAATCTTTTGCTTTGGAGGTGTTGCTTGGAATTCCACTGACAACGTCTTTAGGTGATTCTCATTAATCTGAAAATGGGTACCACATATACCTTCTTACATTTGTCCAAGAAATGAGTATACATGTGGAACCGAAAATGCTTTCTTTGTTGAAGTGATAAGGGCAAAAGAATCCCGAGTACACACACTTGGACCATGATACCAAAGAGATAAGACTTTGTAAGACTATGGACTGCATATTATAAGCCTATGAGAATTTGTCCAGTATTAAATGGGTATCATTTTGGTGAAAATACATGGACTGCATATTATAAGCCTATGAGAATTTGTCCAGTATTAAATGGGTATCATTTTGGTGAAAATACATTCAAAAGCTCATTCCTGTAGAGACCCTCTCAAAAGTGATTCAAAACACATGTCAAGATTATCATTAGTATATTTAAACTCCAACCTTTGAAGGCATACTCGCATAATACTTGCATTTGTTGACTTTGAAGACAAAAGGAGCTTTTTACTATGCTTTGACTAGTGCCTAGGATAGAGGCTACGCAAAAAGCTGACTGTGTAGAAAGGTAGAGGCAAAAAATATGGGTGAAGTCCAGACTCCAACTGTCCAAAGGACCATGAGTCCACTCTACTTTTTGGCTTTATGAAAGAAGCCTTTAGAGGAGAAGAGAGTAAGGCGAACATTTCAAATTCTATTATTTTCATAGTGAAATTGGATTCTATTCTATTCCTACTGAAATTAAAAGGTATTTTTATTGGTTTATAAAAAAAGGGAAATTTACCAAAATACTCCTCTAATTTGTGAAAATTTCCAAAATACCCTTCAAATTTCAAAAATTTCCAATATACCCCTCATATTTTGTCAAAAATTCCCAAAATGCCTTTCAAATTTTTCAAAATTCCCAAAATACCCCTGGTTGTGAGAGTAAATTTATTCAAAAATTAAAAAAATTATAGCTTTTCATAAGAAGACTGATTGTCTATGAATACAAGATACTAAAACTAGAATTTGAGTTGGTTATGTAGGCTTTGGAGATGAATTGCTTCATTATTTCTAGACATAATTGTCTTTTTTTGGGAGGTAATTTGTGACAAATTACATGCTAAGCACTAAAAAACGGATATACATTGTCAAAAAAGAATAAAGATTAGGAAATCGTGAAAATCCAGCTAAAATAGACAAGGGTATTTTGGGAATTTTTGAAATTTGAGGGGTGTTTTGGGAATTTCCACAAATTAGAGGAGTATTTTGGTAATTTTTCCTTAAAAAAATTAAAAGGTATTCTTAATTCAAAGGTTCCCTCAATAACATAAAAAACAATACGCTGGTTTATAGCACGCAACAACATGAAATGACAAAGAAGGTAGATTTACAACAATATCAGTTGGACGTGAGATGGATGGATACAACTTTGAGAGAGAGAGAGAAAGAGAGGACACTTTGAAGAGAACGAAAGCGTTAAAGAAAAAATAAAAAGAGAAGAGAAACACAAATATACAATGTGAAGTAAACCACCTCTTTATATGGACAGACGAAGTTGTTTGTCTTTCTACTTTCATATGTCTTTTGACTTTTGACCATCATATATCTTTTGACTTTCTACGTTCTTCTATCTTTTGATTTCTTAAACTCACCCTTCACTTACGCAATTAATATGTTTTGAAAGACTTTTTATTTTTTCGAGATTGGGAAGACCTAATCGTCTCCTGCATCTCTATTATAGAGAATCTTCCAAGATCCTCTTATGACCCGGCTATTAGTGATGGCAACTAAAACTCCTGGAGCAATAAGCTTCACGTAATCGACCTCACGGCACAGTTCTTGAGGCAAAATCGTTGCCCTGAGCCACTACGACGACCCCATGTCCGTGTCCCTCACACGAGCTTGCATGTATATAAGAAAAGGTTCATTGTTGTAGCTGCACCCTCGCTTGACACATGTAGCTCCTTGCTCGATTTCGCTCTATTTGGACACATGGCCCTTGCCTTTCTGTTCATTTCTCAACACTCAAGAGCATCTTTAATCACCTCCATTTTAAACTTGTGCCCACCTATCTGATTGAAATCTTCTTTTGTTTAGTTTAGCATTGTGTCTTTTCATTTCACAAGCCTTACAGAAATCCTAAACAAATGAAGATTCAATTATTCACAATCTAAGGCTGTGAATATAAGACAAAATAAATAAGCGTGCAACAGTGACCATATATTGAGGCACATTTATTTCAAAAAGTAATTGATAACTACGCATCACGGGACCACTGTCTTAGATTCCCTTTTATTCTATTCTTTTCGGATGCCAATATGAACCTTCGCCAGCACCCACCTTGTTCAATACGTCTTCATTGTCACTTGTGCTTGTGATTTTGAACAAGCTTTCAATCAATTATGTGTGTGTGCGTGCGCACGTGCATGCGTGCACATGTGTCTAGAGGAATTTCAATCTCAAAATTATGAACACACGAGTATCGTTGGTCGCCTTCGGCGGCCTCTCTCTCCTTCGCCTCCCCTATGAGATTTCTCTCTCTTTTTCGCTCCTCCACGTTTGGCTTATAGCCTTCATCTAACACAACGTGACACATGTAAAGGGTCACCACCTCCTCCATATTATGGTAGTAGATTCAAATTTTCAAAACCTTCAAAAACAACTACTAACGAGATACACATCAAATTTTTGCCAAAAGAGATACACATTAAAGCTTAAACGCTCACCACATCTCCCACTTTGCAGCAATTGTCAACCTTATGACAAAAATAAGCGCATTCTGAGGTAACCAAACTGCTTTGAACAGAAATAAATCTAAAAGGCCTTATGGATAAAGATATTTGATGCAACTGTAAAAAAAAAACACCAATTAACACACCAACTCAAACAATAAGTGCAACAAACGCATCCTTAAATTAGCAATCGCTAATATTTCTTTGCAAAAGCTTGAAACCATTAGGAAGGGCCCCATTCATACATTTCCAAACAAGGCCGTTTCGGTGGAAGGAAAAGACTTTATTGGTTGAAACATGGGACAATGCAATAAATCTAGTTGACCATGCTCTCCATGATAGTTGAAGTTGTAGCATGTGCATAGTCTCCTAATAGGTGGTGATCGTTTGTCTTGAATCAACTAGCAACCGACAATATCGTATGTGCACACAATAAGAGAGTAGGTTATGCTTGATGCTAGGTGTACTCTTTTGGGTGCTTTCCTTAGCTGCATATTGTTTGCAATGGATTTACATTCAAAGTACTCAAGCAAAGTTGGATTTTGTTACCATTCTGTTTGAGGAAGGCTGCTCTTGCATCGGTAGGGACCCTATTCAAGGCATAGGCTTATCCGACAACACGTCATTATGAACTCTATTTTCTCCTTTGATGATATCTACTCATGGCTTTGGAGAACTTGCCTCTCACAATTATCATGGAACCCTTAGAAGTGGTACTGGACCTCAACCACACATCAAGATTCAATATCAAACGCTCTTATTTTTTTAGTATTAATAGCATCGGAAGGCATATTATATTGCAAGAATAGAGTTTTTTCTGTGTGCATACATGTTGGACAGTTCCTTGGATATTGGTCTATCTCATGCTCTCATGTACATATTTTGATCTTTCCTTTGGGATTTTGGGATCAGTTGTCGTTTAGTCTATTTCATGTGATTGATGGTTCATGTAGGGTTGGAAGTGAGGATATGGGTTAAAAATGTTGGAACAAGAGAGTATATCTACTATACTTTAGAAAAAGAATCTATTTAGAAGGTTTGATTGCACTTAAATTAACATATTATATTTCCTTTTAGGAGAGAATTTTTTTTTTAATCAAGAAAAAAAATAGAGAGAAGAGGCTCAAGGGGAGAGAGAGAGAGAGAGAGAGATGCTTTGGTTGGTGGATGTGGAGTGGCTCCCAGTGGCCCAGCTGTGCAAGCTTGCCACAAAGGTCTACATTGTAATCACTGAAATAGGGTCTATTATAAGTGCATGACTTGGCGATGATGTCTATTGGCAAGCTCGTGTTGGACAAATTGGCCCTTGCAGATGTTGGGAGGACAGATCATACGGATGTTGGTCTCATAGAGTGTGTCAGATAGGCTTTTTCTTCCCAGCTACATGTGCCGATATAAGCAAGCATGTGGCAAGATCTAAGAGGTAATAGAGAAGGAGATGAACGGGTTGAGCTCTTTGGAGATGGTCACAGTAGGGTGCTGCAAACTCTAGACGATTCGAGCCAGTGGGAGTGGCCACACCATTAAGCAGGAGAATGTTGGACGCATCTTATCATTGAGGAATGAGTGAAAACAAAGGATGAGAGGCATGTGCTGGAGTATAGTCACCCATGTCGCTATCTACACTCCAAGGACTCTCATAACAACGTGATGTAGGGGCTAGTAGTCAGCCCCATTGAGTCCATTATCAAGTCTTTGTGCATGCTTACCTTCTTGCAGGTAATGTACGCTTGCACAAACTTTTGAGGCCCATTTCTACTACGACTAGATGCACCACAACTGCCACATCTATGCAGTGTTCGCTAAAATAGTATGATCGCTTTCTATAGCTCCTCTCAACCTACTTGATGCTACCTATTGAGGGGTTCATCTTTTGTCTCCTCTTTCTCACCCGCTCTTTGACTCTCAGCCTTCAAGTTCCTCACCCTCAAATTGCAGGTAGGCCCTTGATCTTTGGGGAGTAGTCTCTCTCTCTCTCTCTCTCTCTCTCTCTCTCTCTCTCTCTCTCTCTCTCTCTCTCTCTCTCTCTCTCTCTCTCTCTCTCTCTCTCTCTCTCTCTCTCTCTCTCTCTCTCTCTCTCCCAAGTTGCGGGTGCTTGCGTAGTTCCCTTGACATGTTGGTGCCTTGCCAACACATCCACATGGAAATTCCTTGCTTTGGGAGTTTTTGAAGGCTTGACGTGTGGCTGTCAACTTGGCACTGCTAGAGGCTCCTTGACATGCCATCTAGGTGTTGCCAGTCTACCACATGTGCAAGGCACAGGCATGACATGGCTCACTTGTGTGCTGGAGAGTAGGGAGGTGGAGTGACCATCCATTGTTTTGTTGCGCTTCCGGTACACAAAGCAGAGATTCAAGGAGGGGAGAAGAGTGAAAATGTTGCACTTCCACTACACCATCTATTGTTCCATTGTGCTTCCGCTACACAAAGCAGAGATTCTGGGAGGGGAGAAGAGGGGAAATGTTTCCACGTGGACGTGGATGAGCATCTCTACCTTATATATATAAAAGATGGCTTCACAAAAAAAGAAAAAAACATTTTTCATCAAATATCTTTGAAAAAATTTCAGATGCCCCCCCCCCCCCCCCCCCCCCCCCCCCCCCCCCCCCCCTCTAATTGTAGCATTTGCATGAAAAATCTCTCAAAACCTACTTTGACTTGTTGAAGCTGCATCGCTCATCACTTTAAAATTCCTCAAGTACAACAGCTCTTGCCTTTTGCACTTCTCATATAGCAAGTTGGCATGCATGAATATCATCATGATGATGTTGAGATGCATGATGATCAATAGAAACTATGTAGGTCACTCAAAATAGCTTAAGTTTGGCTCACTACTTGGTGAGAATTTCAAGGGACGCAAAAGGTTCCTTGGTGGTGGGTCTAAGGAGGAGGAACATGAGGGTGCGACAATCCCTCATCTAAGTGTTGTTGCCCATGTTACTGGTGCAATCCTTCTACCATCATCTAGCATCCAGCTCAAACATTGATATTAGTTGTGAGCCGTGTCTTTTGATTACTCACCCTCAAACACAAGAAGTTTTGGACAAATTCTCACAATAATTCCCACATTGTGACTTGCCTCAACGTCATGAGCTTCTGTGAGGGAGGCACCGCATACCTAGCTAGGTATGTGGTGCCTCTCGAGTGTGTGGTGGAATGAGAGGCCTTTGTTAGCGGGTCACCACGATCGGACGTCTGCAGCATAGCTGTTTGGCACTAACATAATGCCAATACGTAGGGAAGCGACTCAGATGGGGCGTGAAGACTCTTTGAAGGTGTCAACCTCAAGAAGTGAACCTACGAAACAAAGCCATCTCTAGCACTAGCAAATCTATCACTTTCTACTTAGGCAATCTGCCTATGTCCTGTCTCACCACTCTCGATCGTAATGCCATTTTGGCATCAAACAAAGTCCAAATGCAACAAAACTTTAGGAGAAGGTATGAGACTCCTAGGCATTATGCTACCAAGTCTAGTTCCAATCCATCAAGGTACCAAAATCAGAATCCATCATGATCAAGGCCTTGAAAACTGCAGTAGAACAGTCCAAAAAGGTCGCCCTGTGATCTAGGAACACTCTGCTATGATCAAAACGTCAAAAAACAACCAATAAAGCACTTAAAATAGCAGATTCAGCTCGTAAACAGTGTTACCATATACATGTGGTAGTGATGTGTGTGAACACACTAGGACCGCCGGGGCATTTTTTTCCTCTTTAGGAGTTTTTTCCCCCGTGCATTGTATATACGCCCATCAATTAGGGTTATCTATCTTTCCATTGAACACTAAGTAATACACTCTCTATTGTGTGCCTTGAGCTTCCTTTGTCTTCTCCAAGCTGTGTACGTTTCTCTGCAACCCTAATTCCAACAATTGGTATCAGAGCAGGTTGCGTCCTCCCGGGCTTAGTCGCCAGCTACTCCAGCACACGCCTGCTCACTTTCTCCAATTTCAGTGAGGTTTGGCAAGCATTCGTAGGTCGACAAATATTTCGGGTGTGCTCGTAGAGCTCAGTCTGCTCATGTTTTTTATTCGGGCTCATTTCGGCCTTCGTTTCCACTACAAGCAGGTCTGCACATGCAATTTTGTCATTTTGTGTATAATTTTTGTCAGTGCTGTTTTCTACATAACAGGTGCCTTACAGTATTCTACGGTTTGTGCTATATAGCACGTGTTGTCCCCGCTCCATTTCTCCTCTTTTCGGACAGTTTTCACATCAGGTGCAACATTTACCATGGCTGACAACAACACAGTTTTATTCAAGACGTTTACTGCTGAGGACAGGTTAGATGGGGACAATTACCCTATGTGGGCTTATATGATGCAACACGTTCTTGTGTCAAAGGGCGTCTGGAATATTGTGCAAGGCATTGATGTACGTCCTAGTTCTGAGGATGTAGGCGATGTTGAGGATGTTGCAGGTCTTGCTGCAAGGATTGCTGCTATTAGAGTTGTTTTGCCTACGGCAGAACAAGCTCGTTGGGATGTAAAGGATGCACAGGCTCATGCGTTGATTGCGTTGTCTGTGAAGCGCACCATTACTCCTCACATTTGCTCAACGAAATCTGCTAAATAGGCTTGGGATATTTTGGCTGGTCTTTATGCAAGCCGTAATGAGGCAAAAATTGCTTTGCTATGTAAAGAGCTGGAATCAAAGATTATGCATGAGGAAGATGATAAGGACACTTTCCTTGTTGGTGTCAAGGATATCAATGAGCAACTTATTTATGCAGGTGAAGTCATTTCAGACATTTCCCTTGTGCAGACTTTTTCTTGATGCTTTATCAGATTCTTACCAGACTTTTGCTAGTATTTGGAGACTTATGACCCAAGGAAATCCTGAAGTTGTCAAGTTTGATGCATTATGCACATTGTTGTTGCAAGAGCCACGTTCCAGAAAACCTAGTCTGCCTTGATTGATTCCCTGGGGAATTGTGTGACTTAAAGAAGAGGAGCAGTGTTGTACCTTTCACCTCGTATCATCTCTTATTCCGGAGGCTTCGTAGCATTTGTTTTCAAATCTTTTTCTAAAAGCTCCATGGCCTCACAAGACAAACAAAATTTGGCATTAATGAATGTGTGGAGGAGAAAATTTTCCAAAAGTAAATTTTTAAGATAAAAGAAGATGCATTTCGTGCATTGGGATGTTTGTGCCCATAAAAAAAAAGAAAAACCATACATACGTATGGTGTGGAGTTGACACCATTTTCCAGATTTATAATAATACCGTAGGGAATGTGCCCTTCCCCCGCAACTTTTATCCCCTCCAGTGTTGAAGGGGGACTTATGCTTCTCCTCCAGCGTTGGGGAGGCTTTCTTATTTCAAAAATCTTGCAATTGGATGAGAAAGAACTCATTACCGCTGATTTATGTCGGCTCGTGATATTCTAAATTTCCATGTCATTGGTGTACTCTCGAAGTGTCTCTTCATTAGACATCACAAAAGTTCTTCAATCCTTGTCACGTTCATCTACAATATTTTCAATAAATCTCATGTGGATCGACTCCTAATTCTCCGGCTTTCTGCTTTGGGAAAGACCTCCATAATCAAAACTCTCTCTCTCTCTCTCTCTCTCTCTCTCTCTCTCTCTCTCTCTCTCTCTCTCTCTCTCTCTCTCTCTCTCTCTCTCTCTCTCTCACACACACACACACACACACACACAATGTGTGTACCTGCACTAGAGGGAGAGGTAGATGTGGAAGAAGGAGAATGATCATTGTAGTTGCACTTGTGGTGGCTGATAAATCATTTGTTGATTTGGTGCATCTCTAAGTCCGTCTCTTCCACTAGCCTCCTCTTCTTTGCTTCCTACCCAATATTTCAATAGAAATGACTCCTATCGTAGGTTTACACCATAGTTGCCTGTCCGTGCCCAATATAGACAGCGCTTGCTGACATACTTGCTGGTAAATGCAGTACTGAGCACTCCAAGGAGAATCACCTCTACCTCTACACCTCTCTCTCTCTCTCTCTCTCTCTCTCTCTCTCTCTCTCTCTCTCTCTCTCTCTCTCTCTCTCTCTTTCTTTCTCTCTCTCTACACAGCAACCCAACTCTTACTACTCAATCTCTTGCGATTATTGATTTTTATTTAGCTCATGCAGACCTTTTCCCTCCTTTTTTTTAATTACTTTCCTCCAATAAAGTGAGTCCTCCTTCCAACATTTCCAAAATCGTTGTTAGACAATGAAGATAACCAGGCCTCCAGACTTTCTCTCTGTAGTGCTTTGGTGCATCTCAATTTTGTTGCTCCAAAGATCTTGAGCATGGACTCAACATTTGTAGTGTCATCTACTCCATGTTTTGATGTAGCCTTCCTTCACGAAGATCAACGAAATCAAACATGACCAACTTTGAAAAAGTGACATGTGCGCAAGTATCTACCCTCAGTTAAGAACTTCTCTGACCTTTGAAATCCTTAAAATAATACATGATAGTGGGTGGAAGGGAAAAAAATCCTTTAATACTGTATTCATGGACAACTCCATATGAGCCTGACCCTAGTTTTGTCCATGCTTGATAGCTTCAAATGGAATGCCCAATGTGAGCACACAATGAATTCATCAAAGTTTTTTGAAGATGCGCAGAGGACATACAAAATTCATTTTCCTAAGTATTTATTTGAAGAAGGTTTGTGCGTCAATGTTCCTTGCCCGGTTGCATTTTTCCTTCTCAATCTTCCAGCAGTTGTACCAATGCTGTAATTTTCCAATGTCTATGTCCTCTGGCAAGTCACCTCATAGGTCTGCAACACACTTGGGCATGTTCCCAAAAATATTGAGAAATAGGGGCCATATAATGCCAAAGTCAGCCCCCTCAAACTTGGAGACTATTGAGTGAACCACTTCAGTTAGCAAAGACTACAAGCGCCGCTCATCGTCTCAGTTTGACGACCAATGTCAAACTACGTGAGACGATCTTTGTAGATTTAAGAAGGCCTACACATAAATAGTTCACAAAATAAAACTCAAATTCAGACTTCAATAACGATGTGCACCAATGTTGAGCGACAAGCGCACAAGAGTGAACATTGATCTTGCAGTGATAAACGTGCAATAGTGAACGGTTGACAGCCATTGTACACCGCCAAAGAATAGTAGAGTTTGTGGGAAAAAAGCCCTATTGAAAATAAAATACGTGTTAAGAGATTGTTGGGAAAAAGACTAACTATTAACATGTAGTTTATGCAGCAACATACATCGCGTGTGCAAAATGCTTTTGTATTGTGGAAGCACATCGTGCACAGAATGCTTATGTATTGTGGGGAAAAAGAAAAACCATACATAAGTATGGTGTGGAGTTGGCACGTTTCTCCACATTGTTTATAATACCGTAGGGAATGTGCCCTTCCCCCCCCAACATTTATTCCCTTCAGTGTTGAAGGGGGACTTATGCTTTTCCTCTAGTGTTAGAAGGACAAGTTTTCTTTTGTAAAATCAAGATAATGAAAACAATTTGTTACCTTTACTTTGTGCTTTCTAATACAAGGAACACTAGAAGTTGACCAAGATTCAGATCGGTTACACACCGACGAACAGGTAGTATGCGTGCGTTATTGTCAGTATGTATCATAGTAGAATTCAAGGTAGGGCTTCTGTTTCATAACTTCCAGTAGAAATGGCAAGGGAGTGGTTTCCTTTGTGGGCATCAGGGCCTCGAAATAATGCGATGACGACACTTATGGCCAATGTTATGACCAATGTCGAATTGCCTATGACCTTTTTCTTTGCAAGAAACTTACAACTGAGATACTTACATTGATATTTACATATATTTTTCTCTTTAACTGAATATTTATTGGAGCACGAATTAATATGCACAAAGATTGGCTAGGAGTCATGATATCGATATAGGAGCAAAGACAAAGTCTTCCTATTTACAAGATAAAAATTTGAGATCTCTTGTAATTAGTGAGTGCACCTCTCTCTCTCTCTCTCTCTCTCTCTCTCTCTCTCTCTCTCTCTGCCACAGACACATGCACACATAGACTAGCCAGTACATACTAAGAGCCCTGTCACACCTAGTGATTGCAGGGGATGGAAACACTCTAAGAAAGAGAAGTTGCGGTCTCCTTTGGTATTTACAAGACATGGAGGCTGATGACACAAGTGTTGTAGCATCAAGAAAAGTGCACCCAAATCCAAACTTTCATTGTGCAATCCCTCACGCAAACACAAGTTTGTAGCAGCAAGAGAAGTGCACCCAAATCCAAATTTTCACTGTGCAATCCCTCACACAATGGACTGTTGCAGGTAAAAGCTGCCTAAAAGCTCTTATTCAATCGGCTCGCTCTGTTTTTCCTTTTGAAAGCTGAAAAATTAAATGTGATCACGACACAGGCGTGATTAGTCTAAACAGTGGTCGAGAAAAGTGTGCCTTGAGTCGGCTGAAAAATCAAAAGAATAGATTGAAGGGAGGGGGAGAAGGAGAAAATATGTTAGCAAAATTCAAGAAAATAGAGATAAATTGCAAAAATTGCCGATTATCTTGCAAAATTTGCTCTTTGAATTTACTCTAAAAGGAATTTTGTATGTTTGTGAAATTGATTTTCCCCGAGCACCGACTTTAAAGCTCTTACATCACATGAAATGATTGCGTCTAAAGAGAGGCCTTTGCTTCACATTTGCTAGAAACAACGCAGAGCTTCCTGGCCCCTAGACAAAAAGCTCTCTTGTGCTGAGCACATAAGGGCAGGCAGCCAGTCAGTCACCTCCTTGCATGAGCGTATGCCGATGTGGCGACCCCTTCTGGGTGAGCAGGGTTGGATGCCAGACCCGAAAAATCAAGTCTCATATTTTACAGCCAGCCAGCCAGCCAGCCACAATTCTGTCACAATTTTCACTCCAAAACCTGTGAGCGTCTTCTTGTGCTCAAACTTGGGGTGAGCGGAGATCTGTTCTGTGGGTGGCCAACTTTATGTGCTCAAACTTGGGGTGAGAGAGGTTCAGGGAGCGTTTTCCGGCTGCCCTTATCTCTCTCTCTCTCTCTCTCTCTCTCTCTCTCTCTCTCTCTCTCTCTCTCTCTCTCTCTCTCTCTCTCTCTCTCTCTCTCTCTCTCTCTCTCTCTCTGGCCCGCAATGCATATAGGTGATTGAGTCTGGAGAGAGGCCCTTGCTTCGCATGTGTTGAAAACACTACAGAGCTTCCTAGCCCTTTCTTGAACCTACCACACACATAGCTAAGAACATTTCAAAAATTGATGGTTATCTTGCAAAATTCCTCTTTGAATCTACTCTAAAGGAATTTTGTATGTTTGTGAAATTGATTTTTCTCGAACACTAACTCTAAACAGAGGCCTTTGCTTTGCATCTTTAAAACAACACCCCCTGGACAAAAAGCTCTCTCTCTCTCACTCACTCTCTCTCTTTCTCTCTCTCACACACACACAGTTCGGCCTGCAGTGCTTGTAGATGATTGAGTCGAGGGAGAGGCCCTTGCTTCGCACATTTGATGAAAGAAGCGAAGAGCTTCCTAGACCTTCCGCACGCCTCGCCAAGAACATTGCTGCCCTGTTAGTGGGTCAATATCCTCATCATCATCATCACCACTTCTGTCATGGCCATGAGCTCCCTACTCTCCCCTCTTCTGCCTGCTGCTGCTCTTGCGATGACCCATCACTCCCCTCATTGACCTGCACTCCTTCCGTGTAAGTGATTGCATCTAGAGAGAGGCCCTTGGTTCGCATCTGCTGAAAACAACGTAGAGCTTCTTGGTCCCTTCCTGCACCTGTCGCACGCCTCGCCAAGAACATCGCTACCCCTTAGCGGTCCTCCACTACTACCATGGCCCTGAGCTCCCACTCTCCCCTCTTTTGTTGTTGCTGTCCATATCTCCTCTCTTGACCTCCGCTCTTTCCCCGCCATGTGTTTTTCAAAGCCTCTACTCCGCCATCGCCAGAGCTTGTTCCATTATCTACACACAGGCCTTGTGCAATGCCTGTAGAAAAGTCTTGTCTTCTACCCAAACCCACCAGGAAAGCGTCTCCAGAATACGGCATGGACAGAAACCTCTCTCTCTCTCTCTCTCTCTCTCTCTCTCTCTCTCTCTCTCTCTCTCTCTCTCTCTCTCTCTCTCTCTCTCTCTCTCTCTCTCTCTCTCTCTTTGTGTGTGTGTGTGCGTGCGCGTTTAAACGTTAAAACTCTCTTCTTCTTCGTTCTCTCTCTCTCTCTCTCTCTCTCTCTCTCTCTCTCTCTCTCTCTCTCTCTCTCTCTCTCTCTCTCTCTCTCTCTCTCTCTCTCTCTCTCTCTCTCTCTCTCTCTCTCTCTCTCTCTCTGCACACAGCCTTGGATCGATTATACGGTACGATGTTGTAAATTTGGACTGTTCCTTTCATCTCTTTTCTTTAAAGCCATTGCTTTCTGTTCTCTCTCTCTCTCTCTCTCTCTCTCTCTCTCTCTCTCTCTCTCTCTCTCTCTCTCTCTCTCTCTCTCTCTCCGTGCGTGCATTTTTCAATTTCTTTCCTGATTTAAGAGCAATTTCTCTTCTATTTTAGGAGCCTAATCTCTTCCCGCCACATGGCATAGCTAATTTCGCTCCTTTGTCCAAATCAATACTACATAATCAAGGTAAATAGGACTAGGCAACGTGCAATTGAACAGCCTTTTATTGCTTCTCAAAGAAAGGATGGTAACAGCAATGCAACCACTTCTGATGGTTCTGTTGTGAGTGGCAAAAATTATGTTCCTAATGCTTTTGCTGGCAGCAATTCGTCTAGAAATTTTGGTGATAAGGGCAAAAAGAAGATGCGTTGCCATTATTGTAAAGCTAATGATCACTTGATCAAGCAGTGTCCTGAGTTGAAGGCCAAAGAGGCTAAGAGGAAAGAGGGTGGTTCCACTGCAAATGCTGGTTCCACTACAAATGCAGCCATTGTTGTGTCTTTTGTGAAAGGAGATTGTGATGCTGATGTTGATGCAAAATGGGCTTTTATTGCAGAGTGCACTTACAATCATGCTGTCCATGATGCATGCATGTCAGTTGCTGTAGATTCACATGTGTGGTATTTCGACAGTGGTGCTACAAAGCACATTACCTCACATCGTGAATTGTTCACCTCTCTCGAGTCTGTCTCTCATGGGAATTCAGTCGCTTGTGCCAACAATGCCTCTTATCCTGTTCAGGGAGTTGGAAAGATTGTGCTTACCGTTGCAAATGGAAGTTTTTTCACACTTGTTGATGCACTTTATGTACCTGGGATCAGGAAGAATCTTTTGTCTGTATCTACACTTCCTAGACTTGGACTTGTCGTCAAATTTGTGGATGACAGATGTACAGTTCGTGATCTCAGTTTTGGTGATGAAATTGTTGCATTTGGCCTTTTGCTTTGTGGGCTGTATAAGCTCAGTTTGTATGACACGTGTGGACAAAATTTTGCAAATGCAGCTGCAGATTCAAGGACTGTTTTAGATGCAAAACTGTGGCATGCACGTTTTGGGCATCTGAATTTTGCCAGTTTGCTACGTTTGCAAAAATCTGATATGGTTGCTTCTTTATCACCTCTTGAAGCATCTGTCAAACATGTTTGTGAAGGCTGTATTTTGGGTAAGATGCAGCTTTTGAAGTTTCCAAAGGATGGTTTAGTTAGGGCCACATGCAGGTTGCAGCTTGTGCATAGTGATGTTTATGGGCCCATGCAAACTCCATCCTTGGGGAATTACCTTTACTTTGTGACTTTCATTGATGATTACTCCAGGCATGCATGGGTATTTCCACTTAAAGCGAAGTCTGAAGTTTTTATGTGCTTCAAACAATTTCTGGCCATGGCTAAAAATTTCTCAAAATGTACTGTGGGCACCCTTCATTCTGATCGAGGGGGGGAGTATATGTCTCATGAATTCAATGCATTTCTGGTGTCGTGGGATAAAACACCAATGTACAGTGCCTTATACGCCTCAGCAAAATGGTGTTGCTAAGAGGAAAAATAGGTCACTTTTGAAAATGACACAATGCACGGTCAAAAGTCAAGCTTTGCGGCATTCTTTTTGGCTTGAGGCCATCATGTGTGCCACTTATGTACTAAACAAGTGTCCTACAAAAGCTTTGCAGTCTATTACTCCATATGAAGCATGGCATGTTAGACATCCTTCTATTGAGCACATGCGTGTTTTTGGTTGTTTGGCATATGCTTTGGTGCCACAAACACAGCGCAGAAAATTGAATGATAAGGCTTTCAAATGTATTTTTGTTGGTTATAGTGCTGAAAGCAAAGGTTAGAGGTTGTATCATCTGCAAACAAAGCGTATTCTGGTTTTACGGGAGGTAGTGTTTGTGGAAGATTTTGTTTAGCCGTTGATGTCATGTACTAGAGACAATAATGTAAGCTCACAGGACATTTATGACACTTTGTTGCCTCTTTTCAGTGCTGGAAGTTCGAATGTAAATTCCAATGAAGCAAATGTACAGCCTATGGGGGTTTCCAAAAATGTTACGATGTACATGATGTACTTGATGAGGAAAGGGCTGAAAATGAGCAAGCTAGAGGTATGCCAAAATGGCTGGTGCATACTTTGCGTGACATTAAATTGGGTGCACCTTTGTCTAGTTGTACTCGTTCAGGCTCTTGCCATGCATCTTATGCATCAGATTGTTATACTTTGGCTGTGTCTAGCTTACATTATGTTGAGGAACCTCTCTCTTTTGATGAAGCACAAAATTCAAAAAATTGGATGACTGCCATGCAATCAGATATGATGCACTTATAGAAAATGACACATGGACTTTATGTGATTTGCCTCCAGGCAAAAAGGCCATTGGTACAAAGTGGGTTTACAAGTTGAAACGCAAGCTGGATGGTGAGGTTGATCGCCATAAGGCTCGACTGGTTGCAAAAGGCTATGTGCAAAAAAAAGGCATAGATTATGAAGAAACTTTTGCTCCCACTTGTCGTATGACTACTGTGCATTTTCTATGTGCATTAGCAGCTCATTTTGGTTGGGATGTACATCAATCAGACATTGTTACTGCTTTCTTGAATGGTGACATATTTGAGGAAGTTTATGTAACACAGCCTTACGATTTTGTCGTGAAAGGACAAGAGGACAAAGTGTGTAGATGTAAGAACACTTTGTATGGGTTAAAGCAATCTCCTCATGCTTGATATGAGAAAGCTGACACTCATTTGGTCAAACGAGGCTTTCGTAACAGTCCAACAGAAAGAACATTGTATGTAAAGCGAAAGAGTGATGTACCTCTGATTGTGGTTCTTTATCTAGATGATTTGTTGATCACTGGACCAAATGAGAGACATACTGCTGAATTTAAGGCTGATTTGAATGCTACTTTCAAAATGAAAGATTTGGGGCTGTTGCATCATTACTTGGGTATACAGTTTAAGCAGTGTGATGGTGGTATTGCCTTGTGTCAGAAAAGTTACATAGAAACATTGCTATGTAAGTTTAAACCTGAAGATTGCAAACCTATTTCCACTCCCATGAACACATGTTTGAAATTGAGTCTTCATGACACTGGTGATCCTGCTGATGTCACTCTTTACCAAATTGTTGTTGGATGCCTCATTTATGTATGCAACATGAGGCAAGATATTCGATTTGCAGTCTCACAGGTTAGCAGATTTATGCATAGCCCAGGGTCTAAGCATTGGCAGGCTATCAAGAGGATTTTTTGCTACCTTAGTGGAACTTTACATCTTGGCTTGTTTTATCCAATCATTGTAGCCATACTTACATGCTTTTTCAGACTTAGATTGGGCTGGTTGTTTCGACACGCGAGTGTCCACAAGTGGTTTTTGTTTCATGCTTGGCAGTTCATGTATATCATGGTTGAGCAAGAAGCAACCTACTGTGGTCACTTCGAGTTGTGAGGTTGAGTACAGGAAAAACTTCACAGCTACGGTTGAGTGTGTATGGCTCAGACGCCTTATGGATGATTTGGGTGTTGGACAAGACACTGCCAACACTATCTACACTGACAGTCAAAGCGGATTGGCAATTGCGAGGAACCCAATTTTTCATGCTAGCACAAAGCACATTGAGGTGCATTATCACTATGTCAGGGAGACGCTCTCAATAGGAGAGTTCAGCTTGGCTTATGTGCCAATACAGGACAACCTTGCAGATCTTTTCACAAAGGCATTGTCTCGTGAGAAGTTCAAAGCTTTCCGCAAAGCTTTGGGCTTACTCCCCTTTGTGGATTGATCATGTCCTCAGGGCATGGCACTTCCCTTTACTCATGTGCCAGCTCTCATTTGCTGCATCACTTCAGGGGAGATTTATTACCATATACATGTGGTAGTAATGTGTGTGAACACACTAGGACCACCGATGCATTTTTTCCATTTTTAGGAGGTTTTTCCCCCGTGTATATACGCCCATCACTCTAGGGCTATCTATATTTCCATTGCACACTAAGTAATACACTCTCTATTGTGTTCCTTGAGCTTCCTTCATCTTCTCTAAGCTATGTGCGTTTCTCTGCAACCCTAATTCCAACAAACAGGTCATCGCAAACCACAATAAAATTGAGAATGAGTACATTTAAATTAAAGAGCAGTAGACAAGGAACACAATGCAATTGTTGAAAACAAATTTGGATTAACAGAACTCAAGAAAAATGGAGTACAAGTCACTTGAGAGTAGCCGCTCTCAGGAGTGCGCTTCAAAAAACTCCTAAACAATTGATAATGAAGATTATGTTCAAACTTGCAAAATTGTGTTTTATACCTAGGGCTTCTTTTGACTAGTGGGCGGTTTATAAGGCTCCGAATCAAAATTGGACTTTACAACTCAGATTTTACAAAAATTGGCCTAAGAGATCTCTCGGCTAAAATAAGAGTTCCTCATATTTACAAAGCTCTTGCGAAAAAAGGGACACAATGCAATCGTCGAAAACAAATTTGGATTAACAAAGCTCAAGAAAAATGGATTACAAGTCTCTTAAGACTAGCATTCTCAGTTGTGCGCTTCAAAAAACTCCCAAACCTTTTATTAGGTCTCCCCAATCTCAAAAAAACAAAAATTCTTTCGAAACATATTTAATTGCATAAGTGAATGATGAGTTTAGGAAAGTCAAAAGACCCTTTGTGTCCATATAAAGAGGTGTTTCTCTTCTCTTTTATTTTCCCTTTAATATTTTTTTCTCTATAAAGTGTCCTCTCTCTCTCTCTCAATGTTGTATCCATCCTTCCTAGCTAATACCATCCTTCCTAGCTAATACTGTTGCAAATCTTAGTGCTTCACCATTGCTTGTTACTTTTCCCTTTAGCATTTTTTTCTCTTTAAAGAGTCCTCTCTCTCTCTCTCTCTCTCTCTCTCTCTCTCTCTCTCTCTCTCTCTCTCTCTCTCTCTCTAACCCTAGCCCCTCTTCCTCTCCCATAGTCTCCCCCTGGGCGAGGGGCAGCCCTCGGGGGGGGGGGGGGGGGGGGGGGGGCGTTAAGGTTCAACCATGCCCTACTTTACTCGAGCTCCTATCCAAGCACCCTATGGTTCTGGCGCGTGTGCTAGTCGCGTGCTCATCCTAGTCTCGTGCAGCCCTGGAGACTGCTAGCTTTCAGATGCAAATACAGTCGGCAAGCCTCAACTGCGTCACCAAATGGTGTCCGCCAACAAACTGTGTGGGCCGCCGCAACTAAGCTCGAGCCCGTCGCCTTGGACTTCAACAGCTTCAACTCCTTTGCTTTTGAACTAGGTCATTTGACCTGTAGGCACCAGGTATCACACAGTTTTGCGACGATGACTACTCCTAGCACACCGGCCTCATGTGCACGCAAAAGTTTTCTTGCTGTGGTGGCAGCTGCCCCCAAGAAGGACTCCTTCGCCCGCCAAGAAGCCAAAATCTCAACTCTTGAGACCCAAATTCAAGAGCTCATTAGGGAAAATGTAGCCCTCAAGAAACACTCACACAATCGAGGTCACAAAGGAAGAAGAGAGCCAGACTCTCCTTACAAAAGCACAAGAGGTTGAAACCTCTATTGTGGAGTCTGTCACGAAGGTCCAAAAGGAAGTCCGAGAAGTCACAAATGGCATCACACAGAAGATTGGCACAGAGTTAAAGGCCACCCTCCAAGAGCGCCAACTACGGGAATCCCTCGGTCTTAAAGTGAGGATCGGAGGGCTCCCATCACCATGGTGTACCACCGAGGACACTCTCGAAGAAGCGATCATCAAGCTCAATGACATCTTGCAGCCAATCACTATTGAGCCCAACACAATCTCTTGGCTCAACGACACAAATAGACGCTTGCCACCTGGGCAATGCACACTTACCTTCAAGGACAAAGAAGAGCGGTTGAGAGTTTTACACCAATTCCGCCTCCTCAAGGGAACAAATTTTTGGATCGCTGAGGAGTTAACTACAAACCAACTCAAACTCAAAGCAAGTAAGCTCAAGAAAATGGATGACGCTTGTAAACAAGGAAAGTGGGCAGTCTATCGAGATGGGCGAGCCCTCACTCAGGATTTTGGAACTCCTAAGAAGACCCCGTTGCTATCGACAACAGTAACCACTTAGGTTTGTTTTCGCTTGTTTTGTCATTTTGTCCCCTCCTTCCCATTTCAGTATGCGCGGCTCATGTGCCCATTTGTATGACCCCCTTAAAAGCTAGTATTCCCACGTCGAGCCTTTACACCAACCAATTTGTTAGGAAATATGACGTAGCTAAATAGATATTTGAGTAGATTACTTAATGGAGAGAGATAGATTTCACACACAAGAGATCATAGAGTAGAGAGAGAGAGAGAGAGAGAGTACACACGATATACATGGTTCACCCAATGTGGGCTACGTCCACGAGAAAGCAGCTACTCAATGGCTTTAGCACTTCAAAAGAAGAAGTAGTTTACAAAGGGATTAAACCCTTAATAGAGCTCCCGCCTTGCTTCACTCTCACCTCCTCACACTCACCTTGTTGCATCAACTTCACACTATCTAATGTGTGTAGAAATGGCCTCCTTTTATAGGCCAAAAGTGTTGCCCTCTCTCATGAGAGGCAGCCATGTGCAGCCGCCCTTGTGTGAATAAGTCCAAATCGGACCCTCCAATCCGCCCATGTGTAGACAAATCCGCTTTTGAATTCGGCCACCGGCCACCGGCCATTGACTTCCGACCATCGGCCACCGACCATTGACTACCGGCCACCGGCCAACCGGCCAGCCGATCGGTCATTTTCCGACCACTTTCCGACCGCCGTCCGGCCATAATATTCCGGTGAGGAAAAAAATTGCCCCTAATTCCCCTAAAGTTGCCCCTGATTCTTGGCCATGAAAATTTTGGTTTTCAACGAGTGATTTTCCTTCACGCACGATGGCTTCTCCTCATAATGGGGGCCTTACAAATGTGCTTTTTTACCATAGAAAATTACAAGTGGTAAGTCAGGCTCCATACTTAACATAATTGAGTTGTACTAGTCATATGATGGAGCTACCTTTGTAATGATTGTAGTTGGTCCCATAGGTCATATTTGACCTCCGAAGATGATAATCAGTCTATCTATCTAGCTCTCTCTCTCTCTCTCTCTCTCTCTCTCTCTCTCTCTCTCTCAATGTTGTATCTATCCTTCCTAGTTAATACTATTGCAAATCTTAGTGCTTCGTCATTGCTCGTTACCACATTGCTCCTTTTTGTTGTTGAGGGAATCTTTGAATTAGGAATACCTTTTAACTTTTTTGAAGCCATTAGGAATACCTAATGTTCAAACTTACAAAATTGGGTTTTATATCTAGGGATTCTTTTGACCAGTGACTTAAGGCTCAAACGGACTTTACAACTTAGATTTTACAGAAATTGGCTTAAATATCCCTCGACTAAAATCAGAGCTCCTCATAATTACAAAGCTTTTATGGAAAAATAAGAATGGGACTACAAGACTTGTAACTTTAAGAAGAGGTGTCCAATTGGGAGGGTTTTCATTTGGTCCAGTCCATCTGCTAACATTCCTCCCTTCCTAGCCGTTGCATGCCCCCATGCAAGCTTAGTCTTTGGCCGGACAGCTGGACCAGCACTTGTTCTGCAGGTTGAGCTGCACTGGGTCTTTGGTAGTCAAATGTCCTCTTTTCTAGGGTCTTTGTGATTTTTCTAAATTTTTATGCTCGTCCCATAATGTCTGCTTAGACTGCCAAATCCTTGAAAGGGTTGTTCATGATTGCACTTTGGTAAGCAATGTGGTGGGCTGGCAGATCCTTCATCATGGGGTTGAAGATGGTTGAGTCCATCTCAAAAAATCCTAGCATGAATGCCTCCTCAAATGTTTGTAGGTAATGCGAGGGCAGGAACATGACTCTTTCATACATCCCCACAACGACATTGCAGCTGAGGACCTCTGTCTCTTTTTTTCCAGCAGATGCCCTTTGTTCCTTCAAGAAATACCTACCAGGGGTGCTCTGATGCTTTGATGTCCTCAAACGCAGTGATGCAAGTTATGATCATTTTTGCAATCTTCACTAGCATTTGGCATGTAAGGGTAGGGACATCGCACATCTGGGTGATCACCGCCTGTAAAGTATGTATTATATATGATTCTATTGGCAGGAAATTGTTGATGGTCTTTGAAAGAACTGGGCAATTGAGCACTAATGGACGTTTGCTCTATCAATTGTAGTAGCTTTCCTAGGATCGCCGTCTTGGAATTGAGGAGTAAGTTGGGTCGATCCTAAGGTGTTGAGGCGCATTTTTGTACATAGTTTCATCCTGTGGTCACTTCTCAAATCACTGTACCAAAGGAGATGATTTTCCAAAATGGTTAGCACTTGATCTACTGACATTGGTACATCTTTGTAATCCGCTTTTTTGTTTGGTTCCAAGGCTGGTAGGAGCTTCTTTTTCCTGAGAGTTCCTCTTGCTTCATGAGAGGTAAAGGAATCATTTTGTGGATGAAATTATGTACCACTTCATCAGGTTTGATCATAAGCAAGGCCACTGATTCCAATACCTTCAACGCATATTGCATATAGTCCTTGTGAGAGGGATTTGGAATTTTTGCTATCCATTGCTTGATCTCTTCTTGTGCATCCGCAACCTCCTCTGTATAATTAAAGTCATGTAGCCCACCCTCAGTAGAAGTACTTGGTAGATCTACTAGGGGTACGCCTACCCTTCTTGTCATGACCTCTACTACTGGTGTTTGTTGGGCTAGAACAATTGCTTTGGCTTGCAGGGTAGTGATTGCCAAATCTTTCTATTGTATTTCCAAAGCATTCTTCTCCACCTGGGTATAGCTAGATCTGCTTGTGCTTTTGCCAATTTTTCTTTCAATTGTTGGATCTCTTGATCTTTTTAAGCTTGAACAACCATATCATCTACCATCATAATTTGTCTATCATACTTTTCTTGGGCTAGCTCAGCTTTCATTGCATTTAGCTCCTTGAGGACAGCCGCTAGATCTTGTGATGTAGAAGCTGGAGTCGTGGTATCTTGGATTACCAGGTGCTTGGAAAGAGTATGCTTTACGATGTCGTAAGAGTCACTTAGCTTTGCATTTGGTTGCTTCTTCCTCTCTATCTCCTCTTCCAATCTTTGTTGCTCCACTTGCATTTTCGTGTTGGCGGCTATATTCTCTTCAAGTGCCTCAAAGTAGCTCGCAGCTTCTCTCTTTTGTTTATGTAGCCTTTCATGTAGCTTGCTTTGACTTTTTGTTAAACTTTCAATCTACTACTGCAGCCTTTTGTTTTCTTCTTTTTTCGCTTGGGCCTTTGCTTGAGCATCTTGGGCATCCAACTCTTGTAGGCTGAATATAGCGTTGTGACAACAAAATTGTAATTTTATGGCCTCGTTCTAAAGTGCTTCATTGCTGTGAAGTCCCAGCCTTGGGCTCCTTATTTTCTTGTTGCTCTTTGGCTTTGTCTTCATCTTGTTCTTTTGGTTGAGGCTATTCAATCTTTCTAGATTGCTCTTTTTCTTGGTCAACTTGCTTTTTCTCAAGTTCTTTCCATTTTGGAGGAGTCTATTTCTAGTATGCATCCTCCTTTTGAGACTCCTATTGGTCCTTCTCTTCAGGTAGACGGTCATCAATATTTTCACCTGCCTTGTCTGCTTGCTTCTCATTATCTCTCACAAGATGTGTTTTCTCAAGAGAGTCCTGCTCTTGATTTATGTACTTATTTTTAGAATCTTCTTTATTATCTACAGTAGGTGGTGGTGTGGTCAACCTTGGAGAGAATTGCTACACAATCTCTATATAGATTTCTTGAGGATCTCTAGCCATCTCCTCTTTTGACGGTTCTTCAGTTGTGTTGTCCTTGCCCTTGGGGGAGTCCTCGGAAGACTCTAAACCATCGAGCTTTGGTTTCTTAGAGCCATCCTTGGCTCTTTGCTCTGCTTTTCTCTTGAGTACCTTGTGGATGTGTTGCCGCATGGTGCCGGCAAGCTCCACTGGTTCTACTACCTTCCTTCTCTTGTATTGCTTTATCTTTTCAAGATGCTCGGCTTTATTTTGCTTAAGTTTCTTGTCAAAATGCATGTCATCTTTGTCATCAGCTTCCAAACCCTCTTCATCAACTTTCTTCTTTTCTTCTGCCATCTTTTGGCTTCGTTCCTCTTGCAATTTCTGGGCTTCTTCCATAGATGTTTGTGTTTATGGGTATCTTCTCCGTTGGTCTACGCTTGAATCTTACTAGAGGAATGCTGATATCTTCCTCCTCATCATCTTCTTCTTGTGCAATCGTCTAGAATTTGGACAACGCATCTCTATTTTTTTGGTTTTATCTCACCGCTCTGTTGAATGTCCGATTCTGTGGCTTCACTATCTGTCACCTTTGCTTAGAACTCTGGCCTCTCATTCTTCTTTTGGTTGAAGTTGATGAGGATTCTCCTACCGCTCTAGCAGAGTGTTTGGCTTTATGTAACAAATCGATTTGAGATTTCGCAAGTGGTTTTTGGTCGATCATCTCCAAGGCTTGGTAAGCAATCCGTGTCAGCACCGGACTCGCATTCATGTATGTCTTATTGCGGTCATTGCTCTTGAAGTTGGCTTCTACCAGGTTCTCCAACATGTAGTTTCCAAGGTCACAATGGATTACTCTTTGCTCTGCCAACCCCATAGCCATGACTATTGCAACGTGGAGATTTGGCTATGTTTATCTGGGGGGCTTCTAGACCTTCAGGTGCTATGAGATTAGCCGCAAATGCATCTCTATTTTTGTGTAAATGAGGTCCTTGTATGTGAATTTGTGGAGGAGGCTGTGGTTGCCTAGTGATAGATGGAGGGCTTGGTTGATAGATCACTTGTGACTCTAACTTTCACCGTAGATCCACTTTGTCTATTAAGGTTGCCTCTCCGTTGTATTGAATGGAACTTATCAACTTGTGAGCTCTCTAGAAGTCTGTTCCCCAGGGAGGTAGCCTGAAGAAGGTATCCAAATGTAAGCACCTCGACCCTTCAATGACCTCCCTGTGTTTGTGTAGAGTCCATAGTTCTTGGGGAAAAGTGTGGTCTTTACTTTAGTGCCATCGGCTGCTTGAAACTTTCTAATGACAACATTGGTCGGTATTTTTGCTAGCTCTTCCTGAGAGATGTGTGCTTTCTTGTTTGAGGAGATCTCAGCCCCACTTGATAGGGTGCAACTTCTCACTGCTTCTATGGTCTTCTTCAAGGAATTATGGCATTAGAAAACCATCTGGTTAGCTCCTAAATTTGATCAAAAAGTTTTCAAAATAGTCAGAAAACATAAACTTCACCATAAAGTGAAAAATGTGATCAAAATAATTCCAAACTTGACCAAACTTCACCAGTGCATCTAAGACAACCACATGCGCTAGGTTATATCATTACAAGTCAGATTTGGCTTTGAGGTACATGATCATGATCCATGTTGGAGCACATTTTGAAGATTTGATGACACCATCTAATTTGGCATGGTTTGGGGATGCTATGGTTCAAATCTTTTTGAATTTGCATAATTGGTTGGAGATTTATGCCATTTCTTGGACATTTTCTATCTAGGGTTTTGAAGTCCAAATGGCTTGAAACTTTAGGGTTAGGGTTTTCTTGACAAGTGCGATCCAAGTTTAGCAGCCTTTTGAGGTGAAACTTGGTGGAAATGTTCCTATAGCCTATCCTAACATGCTAGTGAAGTCTTTTCCAATTTGGACAAGTTTTTTTCAAAAAAAATCAATTTTCCAATTTATAGCCCAATTTGGTCCAACTTTTCCATATTTGGTTTTGGACGGCAGCTTTAATGCCTCATGCTGATCCTTCTATTTGAGATTTTTCCCATTTGATGATTGAGAGTTGGAGAAAAATCCCAATCCTAGCCGTCTGTTGATTTTCACCCCAATTGGAGTATGTTTGGACCTCATAAGCCCTTTGGCAATTTGGCCCACTTTGAAGGCATATTTTGCATTCTTTGAAATACATTCAAACTCACTAACTTTTTTATATCCATACTTTTCTCAAGACCACAATTTCTCTCATTGGCACTTTGAAACTGCTCATCTTGACAATTGACTCACTTTAAAGGATCAAACACTGAAATTTTGCCATATTTCACAATCATTGATCTATACACACAGTCTGCAACCAATTTTTGACAATTTTGCTTCAGGGGGTTATGGATCACTGTCCATGCTTGGAAGCCATTTGGACAAAAATTTGGGGAAAGCTTCTCGGCCTGTTCCCTAGGCTATTGGTCCACTTTTTTTTTGAATTTGAATCAATTTTTACATTGTGGGTCAAAATGACTATTTGGGGACTGACTTTCCACTTTTACTTGTTTTTTGGTGGTCCCAAGGCCCGTTTTGCTCCAAATTTGTAGGGCACGGTTCCTTGGGCAAGATGAAACTGGGTGGACCAAAATTTCCTTGTTTTGGCATGTTGGAGGACATGGATCATGATCCATGTTCAACAAAATTTTTCATCTGTGATTGCTATAGCTTGAAGGCGCTTTCAAAGGCAGTATTTTGCATCACTTATTTTTGAAATCTGAGGTGGGGGGCATGTATTGCGATCCATGTTCCCCCCCTTTGGCAATTGTGCTTATATGGCCAAACCTTTCTAAGTGAGGGGATCATTCTCATGCAAAAATAATTGAATTTGGATTTCATTTGACCATCCAAATTCCCTCTGATAGTTTGCCCTAATCCCGCCGTCTATGATTTGATTAATTTAATTTTTTGTTCACTTGTTTTGTGTTTTTGGTAGTTCACAAGTGTTCTAGCAGTGAAGAGGATCATACCTATCCAATTAGGTGAAATGTGGGTGTCTGATGTGGCTGTAGCAGGCAGAACTCTGACGTAGTGCTCTAGGTCAAAAAAGCTCTCTAGCTCTCTTTTTGAAAATAAGTGATTGCAAATGAGGTCTACATTGCCCATTTTTCCTATATGTGCCTGGCTTACCCCAAATAATAAGTGCATAATTACCTTGATTGCTCACATTTCCTATGACATACCACCTGTAGCTTATGTGGCTCATCATCTGGATACCTGGTCGTTAATTGCTCTTGATTTTGCAATTTTGGCGCGTCGTAAATTGGCCCAAATTTTGACATGTGCCAAATCCTTTCTACTTGACATGCTCGAAGCTCTTGCTTTGTAGATTTGATGTTTGCTTTGAGAACTTGAATCCGACTTTCTTGGATTTGTTTATTAAATTTTTATGCTTATTAGGTTAAAAATGAAAGAAAATTATTGCAAATCATTATTACTTGGCCAAAAATTTTACCAAAATTATTTCTCACACTCATATGAACATACTCTCACTCTAGGCATCTCACTCGTCAAAATTTGTCAATATGGCTCATTACTATGCCTGATAAGAGTTAAATTCTGCTAAAAGACAAAACAGACAAAGATTTAAGCGACAAAACACACTTTATACACTATACACATAGTTTTCCATCATCTTACAGCTTAAGATCTTGCAATATGCTGCTCCAGCTATCGTTACTCCCCGCTTCCTATTATGAGTCATCTCAAATGAAGGTTTGTACAATGTGCATGGACGCAAACAACGTTTCAAGGCCATGGAATGTGGCCCTACAATGCTTATGGAAGAGATGCAATGGATAACAGTATGTTGTGAAAGATGTGGGTACTGAACGAATGGTTCAAAGGTTTCTGTTGTCAAGGATTTATTTGAATTTCATTTTCCAAACAAAAGCCTTTGAAGACAATTTGCATGTTCCTTAATGTTTGATTTAATGAGTATGATTGGTGGGTTATTGATTTGTCTTGGTTTAAGTTTGGGTACCCACTTGAAGATTGGTGTTGGAGACTTTGAAGATGGTCGTTGATTTGATTGTTTGGGTTTCCATTTCCATGTTGGTTGGTTGTGCATTTGTTGGCTTTTCTGATGTGAATTTCGAAATCCATTTGTACTTGGGTAAACTTCATGAAGCATTTGGGTGTTGTATGAATCTTATCCACTGTTTTGGCTTGCTCTGAGGGGTTTTGGCTCCTTGGAACCTTGGCTTAGCTGATTTGGAAGTATGCTTTGAAAGTAATGCTTTGGGTATCTATATTTTCTTTGGCTTGATTTCAAATATGGTTTTCTTTACCCAAACTTGTTTGACCTATCTCCCTTGGATGTTTGGAGAGTGTTTTGGCTTGATGGTGGGTTGTGGCTTCTTTGGTTTGGACTGTACGTTCCAAATGTGATCTATTTGTGTCAAGGGAGTGATGTATGATGTGCCCTTGAGGTTGTATTTCAGATTTTCATCTTGCCAATTTGGGATTGCTTTGTAAGTGTGCATCCACAAAACTCCCAAAATGATTTCTTCATAAAGATCAGTGTCTGCCATGATATGGAATTGATGTGGGCGATGATTACCATCAATGTGGATTGAGACATTCGCTTGTCACAAAATAGCCATTGTTCCTTTGTTACTTGCCCTGAGCTCAATCTTTGTTGGTTCTATTATGGGGTTTGATAGTTTGAGGTATGTAGAATATCACATGGCATTAACGTGCGCTCCAGTATCCACAAGGGCTCTTTTGATTGTTCCATCGGCATGTTGGACATTAACACGTACATCCATACCTCCAAGCCAACTCTGCTTGATTTGGATTGCTTTGATAGGAGGAGATGGTGTTTCATTTGCCAAATTGGAGTTAGATTCTGTCGTTCTTTGCATTTTAGAATCTGCAACTTTGCTTCCTCCTTTTCTTGCTCTTGGCTTTAGCCTTCCGCTTTCTTTCCTTTGCTTCATGAATATTTTCCAACATGTCGATGGTTAGAGATAGATGGTATTTCTTTAATTTGAAACCATTGATCCAGATAGGTATCTCCTCTCCCTCTACTATCGCAAGTTGTATGGCACCACTAGGTGATATGTCATTGATCACAAATGGACCATTACCTCGCCTTTTTAACTTTTTAGAGTATTGCTTCAAGGTATAGACTAACACAAGTCTCCCTTTTGAAACTCCTTATTTATGAAATGTTGGTCATGAAATTCCTTCATTTGTCATTTTTGTGCATAGATTGCTACAATAACTTTTAGGCACAATTCATCAAGCCTGGTTAGATGTTCAAGTGTGCCAGGCAACTTGTGTCTAGTCCGTCCCACTTCCTCTACGACTTGTAGTGTTGGAATCAAGAATTCTAAGGGCAATATTGCATTAATCTCAAACACAGGGTGTCGTATTTAGTGTCCTTTTGTATGATACCCTTTGCGCTCATAGAGCTGAGTGTAGTTTGTGGTCCCAATCGGCTCTTGATTTGTTCACATTTTTGGTGAGCACGATGCATAGAATTTTGTTTATGCTCTTAGCTTGCCCGTTTTCTTGAGGGTGATATGGCACTAACTTTAAATGAAGCACCATCAATTCTCACAATAGATAGTCAACCATATCATTTATGAAGTGAGTCTCTCAATCACTCACTATCTCTACCGGAGGCTCATACCGAGTGAAAATGTTCTTGTACAAAACTGCGTTGTCATTCTAGCATCATTTTTTGTGTCGCTTTGGCCTCTACCCATTTGGTCAAATAATTTATGGCTACTATGATGTATTGAGCATGCATTTGATAGATCGGTGGCAAGATTGCTCCAATAAAGTCTATCTCCCATTTGGCAAAAGTCCTTGCATCCGTCATTCGTTTGAATGGTATTTCATTGCATCGTATAAGTACTTTTGTGCATTGGCAATTGTTGCATTGTTTTATGTATTTCCCCGTATCCATGTATAGAGTTGGCCACCAAATCCCTGCAAAAAGTATTGCTTTTGCGGTTTTGTTTGCAAAAAGGTGACCTCCTACTAGCCCGGCATGTACTTGCTCAAGAACTAGTGAGTACTCATTTTTTGTGGCACAAATTTGTAAGATGTTATCGATTCCTCTCTGATAAAGGTGATTACGTAGTTTTTCGCTTCTCTCTGGATTGAATGTAGTCTGGATCTACTCATGTCTGTTGGCAAGAATCCTTTTCAAGGTTTTTTTTCCCCCACTTGGGTGCTTCCTCTATTCTGACTAGCGGAGCATGTTCAATTGGCTTCTGGATTGCACATGTATCACATGAACTAACATAGTCATGGACATTTCGCTACATGTGAGGCCAATACAACCCAAGTCACATTAGTCTCTGTAATATTTGCGTTTTTGCATTGTGAATCCCCATCATTTGCATGAGAGCTGAGCAGTAGACAAGGAACACAATGCAATTTTCAAAAACAAATTTGGATTACCAGAGCTCAAGAAAAATGGATTACAAGTCGCATGAGAATAGTCGTTCTCAGTCGTGCGCTTCAAAAAACTTTTAAGACCTTCACATGGGGCAACAAAGAAAATCTTGTCATTGTGATCCACAACTTGCTGGGTTGCATCAAAACTATTTTCTCTATAGAGCTCAAGGCTACTAAAGTGGTGCAACCATTGTAGTTTAGTGTGACTTTATCATTTGTATATAGACTTGTTGCTAGTAATTGTTGGAAAGCCTTCCCCTTATTGTAAGTAAGGATGCACAACTCTCGCTAGGTAGCAATGCTCATACACTAGCTTGAAATTTATGCTCACTAGTATAATAGCTTCTTCATGAACAAAGTGAGGCAACACTTGTTGATCTCAATCAAGAGTAGTAAGAACATTCATAATGCTCCCTTGCAAGCCCAATTATCCATAGTATGTGAGCTCCCTAATTTTAGAGAGCTCAACCAAGAGTAGTAAGAACCTTCACAATTCTCCCTTGCAAGACCAATTATCCATCGTATGTGAGCTCCCTTATTTTAGCAAAAGGTAGCCTTATGCTAACAAGTCATGATTCAATATACTTTAGTTTTTTGCCTTCATCAAGGGTCTTGTTGAAGCCAATGGCATGTATTTGAGAGAGAAACCATCCATTTCATTAACGTATGCACAAGAGTTGTAAAAGCAAGATTCACTTGGGAATTGCTACTAGTAGCTCTTCCTAAGGATGATCTATTTGTGCTTCTAGCCATCTATGAAGCAAACACCGGCCATCCATTCATAGAGCATGGGTGTATTGGTGCATACGTTGAGGTTTTTATGTATGGGGTGACAACTTTACTGTAGGTTGATGTTTTCTCAAGTACAGTGGGAGGGTATGCGGGACTATCGCTCACTAATTGCCTCTTTAGACATTTAACCCTTGCAACAATGATTGGAGGGATTGTCAAAAAATCTCCCTGGCAAGTGGATGTAAATTGCTTTGTGAATGATATAGGTAGCATATTCATTTGTTGAGAAATAAGTTGTTCCAAGGTGTGTGTATGGCTAATGTCCAAAAAGTGGTATTTTTGCTTGGGCTTGCGATTCTTTGCTCCTACAAAAAAGAAAAGGGAGCCATCACGTTCAACTAGAGCTATTTTTTGTACTTGCATGGAGGCTTCAAAAACATTTTAGAAAGATGTTTTCTTGGAATTTTCAATCCGCACATCGTAAAGGTCAATTTCGATGTTCATTTGGAATGCAAAGGAGAAGATATGGACTATGTCATGTGCCAATTGAATAGTCATTTTGCATGTGTCAATTATATGAATCAAAATGAAACTATTTTTTGTGTTGTTAATTAACACAGGTGGAGTTCTATAGGCCATGGTAATGCGTAGCACAACAATACATGTTGTTGTGCGCATTTTTGACACCTTGATTTTTGTAAGTTTGTACATATGGACATGACTCCTCGTGTCAAAAGAGCGTGTAGGATTTCTTTTTGTGGGCTTTTTATGTTGGCATGTGTTGTAATTCCACGCCAAGGCAAGTGCTTCCTAGTTTTCAGGGTGGTCTTTTGGGTGGGTGTGTGCTTGAAAATTACCAAGGGATCACTTATCTTTGGGTTGTGGTTATTCAAACTAAAGAGATGGTTATAGGTTTTTTAGCTTTTAAATTTGCTAAAATGCACAAAATTTGTGAGGCCTATTAGTTTAGGAAGCAAAGAAAAACATAGTTGCATGACAAGCATGTAAGAAGGAATGTTTGGAATTAGTACATATATATGTATAGGGACCGACAAAGACTGCGTCTATGGGTGGATGTAGGTACTATGTGAGATTCATTGTGACCATACAAGGAAGGTATGGGTCTATTTCATGAAGCAAAAAAGTGAGGTGTTTATGAACTTTCAAAATTGCAAGGCTATGGTTGCAAAACATACTGGGAAACATATAAAGTGTCCGAGGTCATATGGAGGGGAAGAATACTTCTCTAATGAGTTCACTTCTTTCATGAAAAAGCATGGAATTCAAAGGCACTTTTCATGCAAGTATATTTCACAACAAAATGGTGATGTAGAGCGGAAGAATATACACATAACATAAATTTCTAGAGCATTGATGAATTAGAAGGACATGCCTCATTGTTATTAGGATGAGGCTGTTGCTACATGTGTTTACATCATGAACATGACCCTACTGATATAGTACATGATGTGACACCGGAAGAGAATTTTTATGGTGAAAAGCTAGATGTATCATATTTTAAAGTGTTTGGATGTATCGCTTATGTGCATGTTCCAGATGAGCTCAGAAGTAATTTTGACTTGAAAGTCAAAAAAATGTGTGCTCATGAGCTATTCTCATGAGCAAAAAGGGTATAATTGTTCCAATCCTATCACAAGTGAAGTGAGGGTGAGCAAAAATGTTGTATTTGATGAAATGGAAAGCTAGTATGATGATGTAAAGAATATTTTAGGGGCTAATGTAAGAGAGGATGTGGATGTAGAAAATATATGTGCATATTCACATGCTTTGAGTGGGTTGCAAGGGTCACCTAGTGTAGGTCATGGTGAGAATCCATGGAAGGGCATGTTGGGTGAAAGAGTGAGTCCTGCTAATTTGTCAAATGTATCAAGCAGAGGAAAGGAAAAATTGAGATGCCCCTACGCTGCAAAATTGAGTGTAGATATGATGATGGTGACAATAGTGGTTTTGAGTAGAGTCCATATGAGGAGTTTGGCATACCCTCTATAAAGACTCTAGATGCAAGAAGGATGCAAGCAGGGAGTAAGGCACCTGGAAGTGATCTTGAACCACGTAAATCTAAGAGAGTAAGAAAACCTGTGTAGAGATCAACTTATGACAGTTATGTGGCTAGTCATTGTGCATATGTGACAAAGATTATAGAAGAGGTAGAACCCACTTGTTTTGAGGATGCAATTAAAGATGCAAAATAGTAGCAAGCTATGGATGAGGAGATGGTTTTTCTTGATGCAAATCTAGTTCCTTACAATGAGACCAAATTTTCCTAGGCCCACTAAGGGAGATTGACATTCTATATATCTCCAACAATTGCATCTTGCATATTGAAAAATAACATGTACATGACCTTCCTTGCTCCCTAGTTTCAATTTTTAGAAGCCTGCACCTGTTTGATGAGTGGGATACTCCTCAAACAATGCTAGAGCAGCTTCCTCCTCACCTTCAATGTATGCCGCATAACCTTTGTCCATTAATAAAGTGGTCATTATGAACTTCCACCAAGCATGGGATTTTTCTCTTTTCTAGTTATTCACTAAAAATTTGGTTACTTCCATCATTGCTAGACATTTTTTCCATAAATCAAGAATATGTGAAGAAACCGTATAGCCAAAATATCATGTATCTATCACAACTTGTGACTATAATGTGCATAGATGCATTGAATACAATTTTTTGTGGTACTGTGCATTAATTGTGAAAATTCATCAACTCAAATCAATGATTAGTCTCATATTAATTAAACGTGTTGTCATGTTTTACTAGAAAGAAGGGTGATGGATTTCTTTATGAGATTTTTCTCGTTTGGCAGTATACTTGATATCACTTATCAGTCATTAAAACATTCTTGTTGAAAATGTTCTCTCTTCTTCTAATTGTAAAGATGGAATTCCTTCCATTCAATATCATGCACCATTTCATTGCCTACCTTCATTAAATCATTTCATATGGACTTAGGGAAAGTTGTTTTAAAATTTCACTACTATTTTCTCAGAGATTATACAAGAAAGCAGGGAAGCAATTGTCACCATGGAGAAATGGATGAACTCTGATTGAATGGAACATGGAAATTGGGTCCATTTTGTGCGAGTAGTATGCGATATTTGCTCCAAGATTTAGTCAAGTTTCTCTCTGGGGTCCTTTTCAGTGTCCCAAGGTGGCTCTCTTGTCAGCCAATGTATCTATGGTTACTGGGAGATGTCATGGCTCGGCGCATGAGCAGGACTAGAATTTGTAATTTTTTGGTTATGTTAATTCAATTCACTCACCATTGTGAGTTTTGCAAAATAAAAAAAAAAATTCACTTCTATTTTATGATCTCTAATCTCGCATGAGGCCCTTCATGTGTGTGTGTGTGTGTTACACATCTATTTTGCATTTGTGTATATTTCTTATTTCTTTATCTTTATAGATGCATTTGTGTATATTTCTTATTTCTTTATCTTTATAGATTCATTTGTGTATATTTATTTATCGTTATAGATGCATTTATGTAATGAAAATTGAAAAACATTTTGATTGTTTATTATATATATTTTTGAAATTGTAAATAAAAAAGCATATGAGGTGATGCATCCTATCCTCCATCTAAAATCTTTGAATTTTCCACTGAGGATCTCCCTTCATTATGAGTTCAATATCGACAATCTCATTCACACTTTCCTTCATTATGAGTTCAATATCGACAATATCGGCAAAACATATTAGGGATACACGTTTCTATTTGCAATAGAAACTCTACAAGGGAGAGTTTAATATCTAAAGTGGGAAGGAAAAAAGGAAAGTTGTTTAGGCACATGCACTTGTAAGAATAATGTGGAAACATTATTACCCTAAGAGCACATGCACTTGTGGTAATAATGTGGAAACATTTTCTATAGAAACTATAAAATTGGGTAAAGTGATGAAAACAAAAAGAGAAGAGTTGTAGGTGTGCTTTTCTAGTTGATAAAGGGGCAAGTTATATATTCTGAGTGCAATTTTCATGGATAGTTGTGTAGTGCAAGAGTCGGAGTTACTGCTTAAGAGCCTTTGCTCCTTTCACATGGTTTCGCGAGTCCGCTTGCCCTTCCCTTGTCTCTACTCCTCTCTCTACTTATTGGTTGATGGGTCATCATTGAAATTGTAATTGGCAAGTTGTATAATATCTCTCTCTCTCTCTCTCTCTCAACCATTGTTCACAAGCCATGATGAGATTTGACCTTGCTCTATGTCGTGTTTCCTTTTGTTGTATTTACTGAGATCTCCCATGGTTGAGAGATCTCTCTCATAACCTTTTGTTAGCAAGCCATATTAAGAGCCAACAAGACATATGTCTCTCATAACCTTTTGTTAGCAACCCATAATTAGATGTCGTTGGGTCTCTCATACAACCATTTTTTAGGAAGCCATGATGAGATTTGACCTTGTTCCATGCCTTGTTTCCTTTTGTTCTTTTTTTAGATCTCCCATGGATGGGAGAAAAGAGAACAAGTTTGCTAGGGCCATGATGAGATTTCACCTTGTTCTTGGTCTTGTTTCCTTCTTTTTTTTTGGGGACAGATCCCATGATAAACCAAGAAAAGTTTTTTTGCAAAACTCACAATTGTGAGTGATTGTATTATATAGTCACCAACAGATATACAAATCAACCTCAAGCTCAAGCGAGGGATTCACAGTGAAAGCAATAAACCAACAAAAGTTAAACAAGACAGAGAACAAGGTGAAATATATATCTCTCTTTGTACATGTTTATCTCTCTCTCTCTCTCTCTCTCTCTCTCTCTCTCACATTCACACTAAATTCCAATATTTTATTTTATGAAATTCTCCTCTATGTGGAATATATCCATTATAATGGTAGGCTGTTGTGAAAATTGATTAGGTTACTTCTACCTCCTCCACTTTCTTCTTATATTTAGAACTACTTACTTATGATACACCTTAAAGAATATGAAATTAAAGACCAAGCCCAAAGTTTTTGATCATTTGGGGATGTTTTGTGTTGAAACTCACACGCACGTGTGCGTGCACATGGATGCATACAAGTGTATGAGTGTTTGCAAGGGTGAGAGTCGAAAGAGAGACTTGACTAGGCCTACGTTGGGAACAAAATACTACAAAACTACTTTATGAGATACATCATGATGTTGATTCTATGACTTTATACGAACAATGAATGCTGATGTACTTAAATAATGTTGATTGCATAAATTTTGTTCTATGCATCGTAAGGTATAAGCATTCTCAAGAGTAAAGAGTCAAGACCATGACGCAATGGTGGAAAAGTGTTTTCTGGATATGCAACTTGCAAACTGAACTCCTTTTCGGGTTTAGAGGGACAATAGAAATTATTAATTTGGTATGATCAAAGGAGGTCTCCTCTCCCATGCGCACAATTTTATGTTAAACCCATCCAATAAATAATAAATTAAGTATATGTTTACATATGTGTGTGTGATTTATAGAGATACATTTATGCATAAACACATACATACATATAGATGTATGTGTGTATACACACACACACACACACGCACGCACGTACATGTGTGTGCGTGTGCGCGTGCGTGTGAAGGTCTTTCTTTGGAAAGTGCTATAGGGGGCTATATCGACAAGAGTGAAGATCTTAGCCAGCGGGATTGGAGCCGATAGGTGTTTTGGTTGCAAAGTGGCGAGTGAAGACCTAGTGCAACTTTTCAAGGATTTCCCGGTTATTTGTGGGTTGGTAGGGAAAACGGGAAAATGAATTCAAAAGACTTGAAGACTGGGCTCTACAAGAACAACCTAATCCTTGGCGGAAGGGGGATGAAAAGCCAAGTGCTACTGATTTGTACGCAATTTGTTAGATTTTGCTATTTTAAGCAAATTTGGAAGGCCAAGAATTTTTGAGTCTTTGATAACCATCTCTCATGTGCCTACTTCTTGGAGATCATACAAGAAAGTAAACAATTGATTGCTTCATTTGGTAAAAGCAAGGACCCTAGTGAATGGAAGTGGGCCATCAATGTGATGTTGGGAAGCTAGGGATAGTCGGGGTCTTTTGTTTGCATTTTGAACCCCCTCTTGTATCTACTTGGTCCTATGGATGGCCAAGCTCGGATGGTGAGCAAGGCCGGCCATGTAATTGTTTGATTTGCTTAATATAACATCACTCACGCCTATGAGTTTTGAAAAAAAAAAAAGATGAAGAGTTTTGGAAAAAAAAAAAAGATGAAGTGCAGCAAAGTGCATCTTCTCACAACTTATGTGAAATACAAGGTGTAATGCTACAAACCAAAGCTATGAACCTTTTACATAGATGACATTATTGCAAATCCTTTTTCTTTACAGCCGTTCGAAGCTTCACTTTGATTGGTTTTTTGGGATTGTGTCCACTCACCCACACCCTCATGTCTCAGGGGTTGAACTATAGTGGGTGCGCTTAAAGCCCTCACCTTTACCACTAGGCCAACTTCCTTTCGATGACACTATTTCATATCCTATTCAATAATTACATGATGCCATAAGTGAATTAGAACATCTTCTACTATAAGCATAACGTAACAAGCAAATCCAAAATGGTACATTCAAATCATGCTTGTAGAATGTAACTCTAAATCAAAATTGGATTGTGGCTTTATCTGGTTGTATGATTGTAAGGAATTTATTTCCAAACGGGGAGATGTTTCTTTGCAAATTCATCATGGAATAAAGGCTTCCTTTTTGTCAATCAACAAGAAAACATCACCAATAGGTCGTGCCAACGTTTGAATTAAGGCGAATCAAACAACATTGCATCAACATTACAAGAGTACGATTTCTCCTATCAAGGATAAGTACCAGACGGCCCATCAACATTACAAGAGTATCGTTTCTCCTATAATGGATATTGAGGTACACACCAAGTCAAAGCATTGGTGCCTTGGGCAGTGATTAGTGTTAGTATACCTACAATGTCTGTTACCATATACATGTGGTAGTGATGTGTGTGAACACACTAGGACCGCCGGGGCATTTTTTCCCTCTTTAGGAGGTTTTTTCCCCCGTGCATTGGATATACGCCCATCACTCTAGGGCTATCTATCTTTCCATTGCACACTAAGTAACACACTCTCTATTGTGTGCCTTGAACTTCCTTCGTCTTCTCCAAGCTGTGTGTGTTTCTCTGCAACCCTAATTCCAACAATTGGTATCAGAGCAGGTCACGTCCTCCCGGGCTTAGTCGCCAGCTGCTCCAGCACACGTCTGCTCACTTTCTCCGATTTCAGTGAGATTTGGCGAGCGTTCGCGGGTCGACAAATATTTTGGGATAGCTCGAAGAGCTTGATTTGATCAGAATTTTGATTTGGGCTCATTTCGGCCTCCGTTTCCACTACAGGCAGTACTGCACAGGCTATTTCGTCATTTTGTGCAGAATTTCTGTCAGTGCCGTTTTCTGCATAACAGGTGCCTTATAGTCTTCTACGGTTTGTGCTATATAGCACAGGTTGTTCCTACTCCATTTCTCCTATTTTCGGGCAGTTTTCACATCAGGTGCAGCATTTACCATGGCTGACAACAACAACACAGATGTGTTCAAGATGTTTGCTGCTGAGGACAGGTTGGATGGGGACAACTACCCTATGTGGGCTTATATGATGCAACATGTTCTTGTGTCAAAAGGTGTCTGGAACATTCTGCAGGGCATTGATGTACGTCCTGGTTCTGAGGATGTAGGCGATGTTGAGGATGTTGCAGGTCTTGCTGCAAGGATTGCAGCTGTTAGAGTTGTTTTGCCTACGGCAGAACAAGCTCGTTGGGATGTTAAGGATGCGCAGGCTCATGCATTGATTGCGTTGTCTATGAAGCGCACCATTGTTCCTCACATCCGTTCAGCGAAATCAGCAAAACAGGCTTGGGATATTTTAGCAGGTCTTTATGCAAGCCGCAATGAGGCTAAAATTGCTTTGCTGCGTAAAGAGCTGGAGTCGAAGATTATGCATGAGGAAGATGATATGGACACTTTCCTTGCTAGTGTCAAGGATATCAATGAGCAGCTTATTTCTGCAGGTAAAGTCATTTCAGACAGTTCCCTTGTGCAGACTGTTCTTGATGCCTTACCAGATTCCTACCAGACTTTTGCTAGTACTTGGAGACTTATGACCCAAGGAAATCCTGAAGTTGTCAAGTTTGATGCATTATGCACATTGCTGTTGCAAGAGTCACTTTCCAGAAAAAACGGGACTAGGCAGCGTGCAGTTGAACAGGCTTTTATTGCTTCTCAAAGAAAGGGTGGTAACAGTAATGCAACCACTTCTTATGGTTCTGCTACGAGTGGCAAAAATTCTGTTCCTAATGCTTCTGCTGGTAGCACTTCGTCTGGCAATTCTGGTTATAAGGGAAAAAAGAAGACGTGTTGCCATTATTGTAAAGCCAATGATCACTTGATCAAGTCGTGTCCTAAGTTGAAGGCCAAAGAGGCTAAGAAGAAAGAGGGTGGTTCCAATGCAAATGCTGGTTCCACTACAAATGCAGCCATTGTTGAGTCTTCTGTGAAAGGAGACTGTGTTGATGATGTTGATGTAGAATGGGCTTTTAGCGCAGAGTGCACTTACAATCCTGCTGTCCATGATGCATGCTTGTCAGTTGCTGCAGATTCACATGTGTGGTATTTCGACAGTGGTGCTACAAAGCACATTACCTCACATCGTGAATTGTTTACCTCTCTCGAGTCTGTCCCTCATGGGAATTCAGTCACTTGTGCCAACAACGCCTCTTATCTAGTTCAGGGAGTTGGAAAGATTGTGCTCACTACTGCTAATGGCAATTCCTTCACACTTGTTGATGCACTGTATGTACCTGGGATCAAGAAGAATTTCTTGTCTGTATCCGCACTTGCTAGACTTGGACTTGTAGTCAAATTTGTGGATGACAGATGTACAGTTCATGATCTCAGTTTTGGTGATGAAATTGTTGCATCTGGGCTTTTGTGCCGTGGGCTGTATAAGCTCACTTTGTATGACAAGTGTGGACAAAATTTTGCAAATGCTGTTGCAGATTCAAGGGCTATTTCAGATGCAAAACTTTGGCATGCACGTTTTGGTCATCTGAATTTTTCCAGTTTGCAGAAATTTGATATGGTTGCTTCTTTGCCGCCTCTTGAAGCACCTATCAAACATGTTTGTGAAGGCTGTATTTTGGGTAAGATGCAGTGTTCTAAGTTTCCAAAGGATGGTTCAGTTCGGGCCACATGCAGGTTGCAGCTTATGCATAGTGATGTTTGTGGGCCCATGCAAACTCCATCCTTGGGCAATTACCTGTACTTCGTGACTTTCATTGATGACTACTCCAGGCATGCATGGGTATTTCCGCTTAAAGCGAAGTCCGAAGTTTTTATGTGCTTCAAACAATTTCTGGCTATGGCTGAAAATGTCTCGAAATGTACTATGGGCACCCTCCGTTCCGATCGAGGGGGGGAGTATATGTCTCATGAATTTAATGCATTTCTGGCTAGTTGTGGGATAAAACACCAATGTACAGTGCCTTATACGCCTCAGCAAAATGGTGTTGCTGAGAGGAAAAACAGGTCACTGACGGAAATGGCACGATGTATGGTTAAAAGTCAAGCTTTACCGCATTCTTTTTGGCTTGAGGCCATCATGTGTGCCACTTATGTACTAAACAGGTGTCCTACGAAAGCTTTGCAGTCTATTACTCCATATGAAGCATGGCATGATAGAAAGCCTTCTATTGAGCACATGCGTGTTTTTGGCTGTTTGGCATATGCTTTGGTGCCACAAGTGCAGCGCAGAAAATTGGATGATAAGGCTGACAAATGTATTTTTGTTGGTTATAGTGCTGAAAGCAAAGGTTACAGGTTGTATCATCCGCAAACAAAACGTATTCTGGTTTCTTGGGATGTAGTGTTTGTGGAAGATTTTGTTCAGCCCTTGCTGTCATGTACTAGAGACAGTAATGTAAGCTCACAAGACATTTATGACACTTTGTTGCCTCTTTCTAGTGGTGGAAATACGAATGTAAGTTCCAATGAGGCAAATGTACAGCCTATGGGGGTTTCTGAAAATGTTTTAGATCAGCCTATTACTGATGCAGATGTACATGATGTACTTGATGAGGAAAGGGTTGAAAATGAGCAGGCTAGAGGTATGCCAAAATGGCTGGTGCACACTTTGCGTGACAGTAAATTGGATGCACCTTTGTCTAGTCGTACTCGTTCAGGCTCTCGCCATGCATCTTATGCATCAGATTGTTATGCTTTGGCTGTGTCTAGTTTACATGATGTTGAGGAGCCTCTGACTTTTGATGAAGCACAGAATTCAGAAAATTGGATGGCTGCCATGCAATCAGAATATGATGCACTTATAGAAAATGACACATGGACTTTATGTGATTTGCCTCCTGGCAAAAAGGCCATTGGTACAAAGTGGGTTTACAAGTTGAAACGCAAGCCGGATGGTGAGATCGATCGCCATAAGGCTCGACTTGTTGCAAAGGGTTATGCACAGCAAAAAGGCATAGATTATGAAGAGACTTTTGCTCCCACTTGTCGTATGACTACTGTGCGTTTTCTATGTGCATTGGCAGCTCATTTTGGTTGGGATGTACATCAATCAGACATTGTTACTGCTTTCTTGAATGGTGACATATTTGAGGAAGTTTATGTAATGCAGCCTCGCGGTTTTGTCATAAAAGGACAAGAGGACAAAGTGTGCAAATGTAACAAGGCTTTGTATGGGTTGAAGCAATCTCCTCATGCTTGGTATGAGAAAGCTAACACTCATTTGGTCAAACAAGGCTTTTGTAACAGTCCAACCGAAAGCACATTGTATGTAAAGCGTGAGGGTGATGTACTTCTCATTGTGGTTCTTTATGTCGATGATTTGTTGATCACTGGACCAAATGAGAGACATATTGCTGAATTTAAGGCTGATTTGAATGCTACTTTCAAGATGAAAGATTTGGGGCTGTTGCATCATTACTTGGGTATACAGTTTAAGCAGTGTGATGGTGGTATTGCCTTGTGTCAGAAAAGTTACATAGAGACATTGCTATGTAAGTTTGGACTTGAGGATTGCAAACCTATTGCCACTCCCATGGAAACAGGTTTGAAGTTGAGTCTACATGATGCTAGTGATCCTGCTGATGTCACTCTTTACCAAACTACTGTTGGATGCCTCATTTATGTATGCAACACGAGGCCGGATATTCACTTTGCAGTCTCACAGGTCAGCAGATTTATGCATAGCCCAGGGTCTAAGCATTGGCAGGCTGTCAAGAGGATTTTCCGCTACCTTAGTGGCACTTTACATCTTGGCTTGTTTTATCCCAAGGGGGGATCAGTGCTGCCAGACTTACATGCTTTTTCGGACTCAGATTGGGCTGGTTGTTTTGACACGAGAGTGTCCACAAGTGGTTTTTGTTTCATGCTTGGCAGTTCATGTATATCATGGTTGAGCAAGAAACAACCTACTGTGGCCACTTCGAGTTGTGAGGCTGAGTACAGGGCAGTCTTCACAGCTACGGTTGAGTGTGTATGGCTCAGACGCCTTATGGATGATTTGGGTGTTGGACAGGACACTGCCAACACTATCTACATTGACAGTCAGAGCGCATTGGCAGTTGCGAGGAACCCAATTTTTCATGCTCGCACAAAGCACATTGAGGTGCATTACCACTATGTCAGGGAGAGGCTCTTAGCAGGAGAGATCAGCTTGGCCTATGTGCCAACACAGGACAACCTTGCAGATCTTTTCACAAAGGCATTGTCTCGTGAGAAGCTTGAAGCTTTCCACAAAGCTTTGGTCTTACTCCCCTTTGTGGACTGATCCTGTCCTCAGGGCATGGCACTTCCCTTTACTCATGTGCCAACTCTCGTTCACCGCATCACTCCAGGGGGGATTTGTTACCATATACATGTGGTAGTGATGTGTGTGAACACACTAGGACCTCCGGGGCATTTTTTCCCTCTTTAGGAGGTTTTTTCCCCCGTGCATTGGATATACGCCCATCACTCTAGGGCTATCTATCTTTCCATTGCACACTAAGTAACACACTCTCTATTGTGTGCCTTGAACTTCCTTCGTCTTCTCCAAGCTGTGTGTGTTTCTCTGCAACCCTAATTCCAACAATGTCCACCTGTCAATTTTGCCCACCATAATGTATGTTGCATAGTTTGTAAGGCCCCGCATATGAGGAGAAGCCAATAGTGCACACATATTTGGTGGATTCCAGCTTGAACACTAATGAGGTTTTTACTTGTGATCATGGATGGTATGAAGCAAATCCGGGAGACCAACTTTGGTCCCACGACGGATGGTGGATGGAAAGTGATTGGAAAAAATGGATGGTCAGTGGCTTGTGGTCAAAGGTCAATGGCAAGTGGCCGATGGGCAACTTCCAACGATTGGTAGCCGACTTCTAGGTGGACTTGGCCTCACATGGACATCTACACATGAGCATATGGACGACTATCTCTCATATAAGAGAGGGCATCCCATAGAGGCTCCTTGACGTCTTTATAAGGAGGCCTTTCTCTATGAAGTATTACACATCCATATTGAAGGATAACCAGCCACTTGTATTCCTGCTTACTTGCTCTAGTTGTTTATATCGCCATCTAAGTTTTGTCTTGAGAGTGCATGGGTGGATGATGCCATCACTATGTAATATTAGGGCCAAAGCATGTATCGGTGGTACCAAAAAAGGTGTGTCTTGGACACTCCTTTGGTAGCACTTTACAAGACCCATCTTCATGTGTTACATGTAAAATAAACTAGCATGTTATATATCAATGTATAGATTTTTTCAAGTAGAATCTAAAAGTATAAAGTCCGACAAGTTTTGAGTTTTTTTTTGCAAAAAAATTAATGGTCCCCACTTTTTTTTAAAGGGTACCACCAAAAGGTGCAAAAAGTGGTACCACCAATACATACTTTTACCCAATAGTGCTAATATAAATTTTTGATTTTCCACTAATCTACTTTTCATCGTATCTCTCTCTACTCTTCTTGCTACAAGATTCTATTTTGTTTCGCCTTTCTTACAATTAGTGGTTCTTTGGAGTTTCCTTAGGGAGGTGTAACAATGCTAGTACTGCAAGGATGGTGTGCTCTCATCACCATGCAAAAGTATTGCTGTAAAGTTCTCTTGCTCTCTATCCTTTGTGCTTAGCCTCTTCCCCTTTGTATACGCCTCAGAGTTGCAATATTCTTGGCACATTCTTTTTTGCACCTTGTCTCGTGTATCGCTATTTTTCGGCTACATGTCCCTCGTGTCATTGCTTTTTGTGCGATGAACTTTGACTGTCCTGCACTTTGAGCTATGAGTTCACATTGACCTCTCTTTTTGTACTCGTTTTCTCTCGTATCCGCTGAGGGTCAGCCTAAAGTATAAAATTTAACTTCTACATAGGATTTTTGATTTCAGAACCGATTGTTTTGTACACAACCCTTATTATTAATACACTTGAGATAATGCTCCTAAATTCAAAATAAAAGTCTTGAGTGGATGTAAAATTTATTGAAAAACACTCAAGATACAATACATAAGAAGTAATTTTCTCTTCACATGTAAACAAACTTCACAATGTTGATGCAACAACTTACATAATCTATTGATTTGTGGATGTACGCGGGAAATTATTTGTGTGAAGTGGGGGCCACGGGCTTTGACTTTGTATCTGATTCACATTCGGCACTTAAATTGCCAGACATGATAGCCATTTCTGGCTCAAACCCTATTTTGACCTTTGGCTAAGTATAAAAGCCATTTTTTGTAAGTTTTTGGAATAATCCAACCACACTATTTCAAATATAGAATAAAAAGAACCACAAATCAAAATTGTCAATCCATGGAATATAGCTGACCCGACTAGTGCATGGAGGCTATAAGACTATGTCAATGTCACAAAAACTCTAAGTCAATTCACTCCAATTGAAATGCTAATTTCAAATGTTTGTCGGACACTAAAATCTAGGCTTTCCACTGCTTGATTCATTATCCAAAAAAATTGTCAAAAAACTAGCAAAATTGGCTTTTATACCTAGTCAAAGGCAACAAAGGTTTCTTGTCAAAATGAATGTTACATCTGGCAATCTAAGTGCTGAAAGTCAATGAGATACAAACTGGCAATGACTTCTATTTATAGTGTTAGGCAAGGGTAGTAGGTTAGTGTATGCAGCATGGGCGGCTTTGACTACTCATCGCCTCTAGCCACTGGCCATGACACTTGCCCACCATCCACACTAGCCATCAGTCTTGATCACTGACCCCCGACCACACTAGCTATCAACCACTATCCGCAGACGATCAATTGGAATCCACCGACCATAGTCGTTCATTAGCCTATAGAGTATATACACATATTAAACACCAAAGGGAATATTCTAGGAAGTACTCCCACCCAAAATTTGTATCCAAGTTAGCTCGATACCACAATGATCACAACGATGACCACTTCCACATTTGAGTCAGAATCCCACTAAAGATATGTGCACTAATGGCTTCTCCTCATGGTGGGGACCTAATAAATGTGCATCATACAACAAAGTGAGCTACATGTTGAGATGTTTCTTCACGTGCAAAAGGCATGCATTATGCAATACTAAGGTACGTTAAATTGTTGCATGTAAATTATGCTAGAGTGTGAGTGGGTAAGGAGTAAGACATATGACAGTTATACATACAGAAATGATTGGAAAGGGTACACACACACACACACACACACACACATGCACGCACACATGCGCACACACGTCTAAGCTCCAAGTATGCACATCCCTTGACCCACTAATGCAAGCTCACATTTTAAGAAGGCTAAATTCATCACAGAATGGGTGGTGGATACTACATGTAAGCTTCGGGGCTGCCTCCAATGATTGACCACTGTAGCATGAAGAGTTGTAAACTATAGTAAAACCCTTGTTTCATCCCCAAGTATAGTCTTTTCAATCTATTCAATGAATTATAGGGTTAAATGCCTCCCTCTCCCTCTCTCTCTCTCTCTCTCTCTCTCTCTCTCTTCCAAGCATCTCTCTCTCTCTCTTCCAAGCTGATAGGCATGCTAAAGCACAATAGTAATCAAAACAATGTGACCTTTACCTCTTGTTTGGAAGTTGCAATCAAGGCCGGGACAAGACCATATGTCTTTTTCTTTCCATCCCTCCCTCTCACTTTCTCTCCTCCCTCAATGTAGGAGCCTTTATGCCACTCCCTTTCTTTTGCTTTACCAAAGATGATTGGTGTTAGTAAAGGGGAAGGTTGATGGATTTTCTCAGATTTGTGGAGAAAGACAGAGAAAGAGAGAGGCATGCAACATTTATGCCTCACTCTCACTTCCCATTTGCACATCATCACTTAGTTTTTGAGTTTGTTCATGAAAAATATGCTAATTTGGGCCATTTGAAAATCCAAAAACGTTGACAAAAAGGGATAAGAAAGTAAAAAAATGTTATGTTATGAAAAAATATGCAAATAAGATTAGATTCCTCGTCCATTTTAGTGTTACTTTTGTCTACACAGTGAAAGGGATAAAGGTGTACAATATGCCTCTATTTTGTGCCATTTGAAAATCCAAAAATGTTGGTCAAAAGGGATTGAGAAAAAAAATAAAGTTAGAAACAAAGAAAAAAATTGCCTACAAGAGTAGATCCCTCTTCAGCTAAAATCTATTTTTTGACCTTTTTTTTTGTGTCAAGGCAACGGGAATCGATGAAAGTGCTTAATTTTGTGACAAGGATTTTGAACAAAGTAGTGACATACTAACATGCAAGGGAATCAATGTGAGAGAGATGTTGAAGGAATGAGTGCAAAGCTCAAAATTTAGCATTAATGAAACCAACAGAGATTTAGAGGATCATCATTCAAACCATCGTTACCTTCTCTCAAAAACTAACCAAACACTAGCTCGCGCGATTCGTCTATCGGCGGGTCTCGTTCACTCTTACCACCGATACATGTGTTTATACATCTCTCCATGACACACATACACGATGGACAATATCACCATTGACCTGCTGATACTTGTTTACCCTTGTTCAAATTCCTTTATGGTCATTTGGGCCTTTTCCTTGAATCGTTGCGTCAGAATGAGCAATTGTAGTTACATGAGTGAAGGCAAGTCTGTATCACCCCGCCTTGCCTTTGAATGACCTCACTCAATAGCGATACATACTTTCTTTTCACTCAACAATATCGCACGACCTTCAAGTCCCACTCATCGACCTCAATGCAAACACCACTACCCTCTTATCCCACCTCAACGAGCTCGCCATTCAAAACACCCTCTTCATGTGCCTGCCTTAGGCAAGTTCCCCAACTATCCCAACGGCATAAAAGACACCTTTCACTTGCAGGTCGAGGGAGCCAAGCAAGTAGTTGCACATGCATATAACCATGCAAGTTAACAATGGTTTTTTTCTTTGTGGTCATTTGGACCTTTCCCCTATGCCACATCCATGCTAGCATTGATGGGCATTCTCTCTCTCTCTCTCTCTCTCTCTCTCTCTCTCTCTCTCTCTCTCTCTCTCTATGTGTGGAAACACATGGATGTCACCTGCTGGTCTCATAGCTCATTTTGACCTCTTAAAGATGCTAATATAACTTTCTCTCTCTCTCTCTCTCTCCCCCCCCCCAAGGTAGTGGACTTCTAGATTCAATTTAGCACTTCAAGTGAAGGTTTTTGCATCTCCCAAGAATGGGGGAAACCCTATGCTTACGACCCATGCCTTCATTCCGTGGAAGGAAACACGCACTGTGTTGCTCGAGTTGCGGCTTCTATTGCCTCTACAGTTGGTAGATAATCAATTCAGCTTCCACCACCTCTCTCTCTCTCTCTCTCTCTCTCTCTCTCTCTCTCTCTCACCCTAGCCCCATGAAACAATTGGAATCTGCCGCCCTTACAACCAAAGACATTTTCTAGACCTTGTTGTTGGGCTATCATCTCCATCGTGCAAATGTTACCTTTTCCACCTTATGCCTTAGACTGAATTAGTGGGTGACATGCTACAGGATAGAACGAGTTGTGCTGGTGAAAGGCTACTTGGGTGGTTCTTGTTGCATGCCCCCCAATTCCCAATGCTCTCATTTGATCCTGGTGACGACACCCTTCTCTCTCTCTCTCTCTCTCTCACTCTCTCTCTCTCACACACACACACACACACACATGTTCCTGTGTCGCTTTGGCCAAACTGTAGGGAACACTCGCCTAAAGCAGGAGGTGTTGACACATGTCTTGGGGAGGGGCCAGAATCCCTTCCCTCATTATAGATAGTATAGATAACGAAAAAAACATAACAAAACACTGAGAATTTTACCATGGGCAAGTCAAAAAACAAAAAGCCAATCGGAATTACCTTATTACAAAAGGTCTTTTTTTTACATTACCCACAACATTGATTTGAGATGAGATAAAATAAAAAAATAATTACAACGTTAACCATGCTTCAATTGATCCATGGCATCCATCTAATCCATCTATACTATATATAATGGAGCTTAAAAGTTTTGAGGAAGGAGAAGGCCTCCACACGTCAGCTCTTGCAACGCTTGCACGAAACATGCACGGACTTTTATACTATATATAATGGAACTTAAAAGTTTTGAGGAAGGAGAAGGCCTCCACGGGTCAGCTCTTGCAACACTTTCACGAAACACGCACAGACTTCCTGAATGCTATTCCCAACGTTGCGTGTTTTGATTTCCATGCACTCCTTAAATGCACCTTGCTGTTTTGCCATTTTGATTGCGACCTTTTCCTTGGACTACAAGTTGCAACAACGCCCCTGTATGTAGGAGAGAGATTGTGATTGGAAACTAGCACCTTTGTGTTGGTATGTATGAGTATGAGAGAGAGAGAGAGAGAGAGAGAGAGAGAGAGAGAGAGAGTAACAACGCGACTTGCAGGGAGTTGGGACTGCCACTTGGTGACTCTAACGAGCAAGAGAGTGTAGAAGCGATGGGCAGTTTGCTCAGAACCCATCCATATGCCAAAATCCCACCCATGTCCGTAACCTACAATGCCTCCAACATTTCAAGAGCTTCTTGTAGCATTGTCCAGTTCTTGGTGAGCCTTGAGGCCATTTCCGTGTGTGAGCCCTATCAACACCCCCCCCCCCCCCCCCCCCCCTCTCTCTCTCTCTCTCTCCCTGTGTGCTGGCAGTTGTTGCATAATTATGAAGAATAGTGACATTGTGAAAAGGAAAAAAGGCAAGGATCAAAGGGAGAATTACCAAAATTGGGCTTTTCGTCTTCTTCGTCGTCGCAGCAACACGCAGGTCACACACAATGGTTCAACTACAGGTTAGCCACCTTAAACTAGCATCACAAACTAGTAAATACAAAGGGTAGACAAAACCATCACCTGTCGAAACCCACTCAAGACCAACCTCAACACTGAGGTGCAATTGGATAGGAGTAGCCAAACACCTTCGACTACAGGATTTTGTGGGGAGACTCGAACCATCGCTGGAAACATCTGAGCAGCCAAAAGAGAATAGACTAGCACCAACAAAGAAGACAAGGGCAAGCAGCCCTTGGTGGAAGCTAAGGGCCAGTTCTAAGCAACATGAAACTCCAACACTGCTTGCATTTGTAGAATTTTGTGCTTAATAAATGTGATAACTAATTTACCATGTGTCATGATTATCCCTTCTCATGTCATTTTTTTTTGGCCATACTCACAATTTTAAGTGGTATAGTTAAATTATCTCTGAAATGAATGTACAGTAATCCTCAAGCATAATCTGTGCCTCAAGCACCATTGTTTTCCTAAAAAAACTTCTAGGTAATAGTTGTAATAGATTTTCTCAACCTTTTTTTTTTTTTTTCCAAACTCACAACGGTGAGTGTATGAATTGTATTTACCAAGATAAAGTACAAAGAAACCTCAAACTCATGCCAAGCCTCAAGGGCTAATGGGTTACAATGGATAAAAATGGGCTACCCTACACGGCAAACAACAATAATAGGTTAGTTTTGTCCGGTCAACAACAATAGGTTAGTTTTGTCTAGTGAACACAGGATTACAAACCCAAACTCAATCATCAAAGGTCTTTCTTTTCCCTATATAGACAATGAGTTTCTTGCTTTCACTTACTATTTTGATGAAGCTTGCAGTAATTAGAGATTTCTTAGTAGCATATGATTCTTGGCCTTCCAGATTTCTTTGAAGTAGCAAAACTTGACAATTTGCATGCATACCAAGAGCACTTGATTTTTAACCCTCATCCCTCCAAAGAATAGGTCATTCCTAAAGAAGCCTATACTCCATGCCCTTTGCACCCACTTGCACATGTTTCCTGCTAGGCCATAGATAGCCGAATAGTCCTTGAAGAGGTGAAGGAGGTCTTCACGCACCAAATTGCAACCACTACATTTATCAGGGTCGATCCCTCTGGCATGAACTTTCATTCCTGTCGGTAGAGCTCCCACTAATACTTTCCATAAAAAGCACTTCATTGCCATGGGCCATTGGGGGATCCAGATTACATTCACCACCACCTTCCATCTCGCTTTTTACCACTGCTTTCCCCATTGCTTGTTGAGGGGAGAGAACTCATCAATAGAGACCATTAGAGCACGATAAACATCCTTGGTTTGGTCTGCTTAGCTTGAACTGGAAAGCAATTTGATCAATACCTTTCCATCTCCTATTATTGCTATCCCAAAAAAGGGCCAAATTACTTAGACTTCTATTGTCTTTCTAGCTGTGTACCTCCAAAGAGGGATCAATGGAATATTACCAACTTTAGAGAGCCAAGGGACTAGTCATTGATAGAGTTGTGTTGGTGAGTTCTCGCCATTCTAATGTATCCTCTACCTTATTGCATTTTTGAACAAGCTCGCCCGTTAATCCTCCTCGTTTAATGTTGGACCACCCAAGGGTTATCATCTTGTTGTGTACATCTAGGCCTTTCCACTAGCCTCCTTGAGAGAAGAGTTTAGCCTTCCCAACCATTTCCCTTAGCATAATTGCCCATGGCTGGCCCTTTGTAGAAATTGTCAAAAGAAATTTGGTGCACTGGGCGTCCGCATGGGTAACAGGGTTAATGATCCCCATCCCTCCTTTCTCCACAGGTCTTGCGATAGAATCCCAATGTGCCCACTGCCAAGGCACATGGGTAACAGGGTTAATGATCCCCATCCCTCCTTGCTCCACAAGTCTTTCAACAGAATCCCAATGTGCCCACTACCAAGGCACCATATCTTTGGTATTATTTTTCCATAAGAACCTTTTTACTGGTTTTAGGAACTCCTTCCAATGGTACTTGGCTAGTTTGAGAATAGGGCTGGTGAAGGCTATGTACGGGATCAACAACAAATTAATCACTTTTACCCTGCTAGGGAAGGGGAGCAACACATAATCCCATCTTTGCATCTTGCTCCTAACTTTGTCCAAGACCCATTAAATTCTTTGCTTGTGTGTTACCCCAACCCCCAGTGGAGCACCCAGGTGTCTAAAGATCATACCTTTTGAAACTATCTTGCCCAGAGAATGATGCATATTCTGTTCCAATAATTTTTACCAGGATGTTATTGTAAATTGATCTTCCTTTGATGAATCAGTGTTGATGTGGAGTGATAGCCTTATCCAAAATGGGAGAGAGCCTTAGGGAAACAGACTTGGCAATATTCTTGTATGCCACATACATCATAGTTTTGGTCACTAGTGTTTTGATTGGGAGCAGTTGATTTGCTTTGGAATGGGCTTGATGAGGCCCCTATTGATACCTGAATCCAAGGCACCATGGAAAAGGGAGTGGTTGTCCATTTGTGTGATTGGGGACTTTAAATCATCCCAAAATTCGATGAAGAACTCTGTAGTCAGACCGTCCCACCTTGGGGATTTTTCCTTGCCTAGCGCCTTAAGCGCAAATAAGCATTCCTTCTCAGTAAAGGGTTTCTCCAGGAGGTTAGCATCTGATTGTGACACCATTTTATTTACGCTCTTCAGAAGCTTGTCCCTTGCTTTTGCTACTTCAACAAAGTGGTCTTTCGGCTTGCCTAGCTTAAGTGACCAAGCATCATACTTGCCATTTCATCTTGCTCCTTCACCTCATTTCCCTCTCCGTCTGCAAGAAGGTGGATCAAGCTTCCCTCTCTTGATTTTTAGTGCCCTTAAAAAGTGTGCTTGATTTGCCTCCTTGGTCTGGAGATAAGTTTCCTTGGATAAAACTTTTGGCTTGTAACCACCTTCTATGATCAGCTTCAGAGGATGTTCCTGCTTGTTTCTTGATGGTAAGCTGTTCAACTTCGTTTTCCAATTGTTTCAATCGCTCCTCATGAAATTTATTCAATCTAGGGCCTGTGGTTTTGATTGGTTTCTGAAAGTTCTTGGTAAATGAGTCCCATGCTTTATGGTTATTTGCATTCATCTTCACCAAGCTTGCACAAAGCTTTTTTGGTCATGCTTGTCCATCTTCTTTGCCTTTCCTAAGTTTAATGGAGATTGGGAAGTGATCTAACAAACATTGAGAAGTTACCACTTTCATGGCCAAGAGAGATGGAATTCAGTCTGCTTGGTGAGAGCAGTAGCACTTGTCAAGCCAGGAAGTCGTCCCCGCGTATTGAAGGCTAGTGTAAGTGAAACCTGGCATGCTACTCCAAGGACCCCGACCTCCCACAAGTCCACCAGTGCTCACTTCTCACAAAGGCTAAGCCATTTAGATTTTTCTCATCTTAATATAACCTCTCACATATTGTGAGACTTCTAGGTATCTCACGTTTCCTTATGTCTTTCTATGTGGCCCCCTCATAGCACTTGTTTCATGACACGACCTTCTTATTGCACACTTGCGTTCTACCTCCTCTCCCAACTCTTCAAATGGCACATGGTGATTGAGGAGGGATAAAAGGCTTGTTAAATATGGAGCTTGATTTACCCCTTGTAATGTTTTGTATTAAAAACGCACATTTGTAAGGCCCCCGTTATCAGGAGAAGCCATCGTGCGTGAAGAAAAATCACTCGTTGAAAACCAAAATTTTCACAGCCAATCGAAATATTCCTTATTGCTGGAATATTATGGCCGAACGACGACCTGAAAGTGGTCAAAAAACAGCCAATCAGTTGGCCGGTAGTCAATGGCCGATGGCCGGTGGTGGTCGGCGGAAGTCAATGGCCGGTCGTCAATTTCAAGATGGACTTGTCTTCTTAAGGGCGGCCACACATGGGCGCATTGGAGAGTCCAAGTCGGACTTGTCAGCACAAGGGCGGCTACACATGGTTGCCTCTCACGAGAGAGGGCAACCCTTTTTAACCTATAAAAGAAGGCCTCTTCTATAGACGAAAACGGATTGTGAAGCATTGTGGTGCATTGTGAAGTTGATAAGAGGTGGTGAGAGGGAAGCAAGGCGGGAGTTCCAAAAGGGTATAATCCCGTTGTAATCTACTTCTTGTTTTGAAGTACTAAAGCCATTGAGTGGCTGCTGTCTCGTGGACGTAGCCCACACTGGGTGAACCACATATATCATGTGTGCTCTCTCTCTCCCTCTCTCTACTCTATAATCTCTCATATATAAAAATTATCTCTCTCCATTAAGTAAACTACTCAATTATCTACTTAGATGCGTCATATTTTCTAGCATCTGGTATCGGAGCAAGGTTTGCTCGTAGCTAAAGTATCTCAAGGAAAGGATTCCTTGAATTGAGTGGGAGTAATGGTGAGGAAGGGAAGCTCAAGATCAAGAAGTTCAATAGCAAGAACTACCAACACTGAAAGATGCAGATTGAAGACTATCTCTACTAGAAGGACCTGTATTTGCCACTAGCTGTCTTGCAAAGAAGCCCACAACAATGGCAGATGAAGCATGGATTGTCCTTGACCGAAAAGCATTAGAAACAATCCGACTAAGCTTGGCGTCAACGGTGGCCTTCAACGTTTTAGAGATGAAGACCATGGAGAACTTGATGAAGTCACTTGACGGCTTCTACGAGAAACCATCGGCATTTAATAAGGTATTTATCATGAAGCGCTTGTTCAATCTAAAGATGGCAGAGAATGGTTCCGTTGGCAGAATATCTGAATGAATTTAGCACCAACATAAGTCAACTTCTTCGATCGATGAAAATCACTTTTGATGATAAAGTGCAAGCTCTCCTTATACTATCATCTCTACTGGATAGTTGGGAAAGCCTTGTGATGGTTGTAAATAATTCTATCTTTGGTACAAATACTCTTAAGTTTGATGATGTTGTGCGTGTTCTCCTAAGTGAGGAAATACATAGGAGAAGCATAGGAGAATCATTAAGTGTTGCACTGTTAGTGTAAACAAGAGCAAGGCTTAAGGAGAGGTTCAAAAACCAAAAGGGTTGTGATCGCTCAAGGCGGAGCAAGCCACGCACAAAGTCAATTCTTGAATGTTGGAACTGTAGCAAGAATGGCTACGTCAAGAAGGATTGCTGGTCCAAGAAGAAGAAGAAGGAGTTGGAGTCTCAAGACAACAAGGCAACATCAAAGGCCAATGTGCAAGGTAAAGTATAGCAACATGCTCTAATTCTCTCATTAGACAATGTGTCTAATTTTGGGGCTTCATTCCATGCGACACCACACAAGCAACATTTCCAAGATTACACCAAAGGTAATTTTGGTATGTATACTTGGGAGATGATGAAGCTTGTGAAATTATCGGCAAAGGTACAATTTGTGTCAAAACTGCTAACGGAAATGAATGGAAGCTTAAAGATGTTAGGCATGTTCCTTCTCTTGGCAAAAAATTGATCTCTATAGGACAATTGGACGATGAAGGTTACAACATTGCATTTAGAAACAAACAGTGGAAGATCTCAAAGGGATCCTTGGTGGCTTCCAAGGGAGAAAAGGTCGGTACACTCTACTTGTGTACTGTCAGTACACAACCTTCAACTTGTGCAATAGCTACAGAAGTGGACAATGCGGTGTGGCACTATCGGCTTGGGCATATGAGTGCCAAAGGAATGCAAATCCTTCAATCAAAGAAGCTTCTACCAGGTTTGAAAGAAGTGGACTTAGTGTTCTATGAAGATTGTGTTTATGGTAAAAAAAAGAGGATAAAATTCTTAAAAGTAAGAAATGAAAGAAAAAATCAAAACTTGAATTGGTTTATTCTGATATTTGGGGTCCTTCAAGTACACCATCCCTTGGTGGCTCATTGTACTATGTAACATTCATAGACAATGCTGTTAGAAAAATATGGGTTTATACCACGAACAATAAATCCGATGTGTTTTCCATATTTCAATGGTGGAAATCCTTTGTGGAGAATGAAGTAGGTACCAAGGTTAATTGCCTCAGATCCGACAATGGAGGCGAATATTGCAGCCAAGCTTTTGAAAGATTTTGTGCTAGCAATGGAATTCAGAGGCAAAGGACAACCCAAAGGACACCTCAACAAAATGGACTTTCCAAAAGGATGAACAAAAAAATCATGAAGCGAGCACGAAGCATGCAACTACATGTGTAACATTTAATGGCCTAATAACTTGTGTGTAGCGGAAATGAGCATGAACATAGTGGGCATTTCATTAGAATAGATTCCTAATGAGAATTACAAGAGTGCTTGGGTGGAGAGAGCAACAAAAAGCATAACACCTAGTTAGATAGCATCGACAATACTTTCAAAAGAGAGAGAAATTAAGCTAATGACAACAGTTGAGGACCGGATTTGCATGGAGCCGGTCCCCCCTCCAAAAGGCTTTGTATTATGGTTTCTCCCATCAAGAGAGACATTGTACAATAAAATTCTTTGTGTTCCTTCAAGACTAGCTAGTGCAATGAAGATGAAAGCTTCATGCACTAAGCAAACACTTAGCAAACACAACTTGAATTATCCCCGTTCTCAGACCCAAGACCTCACACACCTTCAAAGATGGTGAGAGCTAGCAGGGTATGAGAGTAGATTGAGAGGAAGAAGGAGTATCTTACGAGAAAGATGTACATCTCCTCACATAATCACTCATATTAGCATAGCTTAGCTTAGTAATTAGCTTGGTAGAGGAGATGAGCATGCATTGAAGCTTGGATCTTGGTTGGATTTGCATCCACAAGCCAAGAGTGTGTCGATGTAGGCTTCTATCTCACAAGCTTGGAGTAGGTGATGAGCTCTCCATTAAAGCTTGGGAAGAGATAGTCTTCTTTGCTTCACACATAGACTGTGTGTGAGTGTGTGTGTGTGATAATGCCTTGCAAAAATCAGCCCCCTCTCTCTCTTGGGCGAGCCCCCTTGCTATTTACTCTTGCAGGCTCCCTATTGGACAATGCCAAGCTCAGCCAATGGCTATTAAGCAGCATAAGTGATAGCCTTCTGACATGTGTCCCCCTTTCCCCTTTTGTGAGAGCTTAATCAATTAAACTTAATTGATTTAAATGAATTAAATCCCCATTGGACCTTTCCCCATTCTGACCAATAGGAATTAAGTAGCCCATTAGGCTGCTCAATTCCTATTGGACCCCTTCACAGGCTGTCCAATAATAATCCAGGAGACTTAATTTTCATTGGTTCTTTTTATTAAGTGTTTTAAAATTAATTAGGCTAAATTTACTCTAGCCTAATTCTCATTGGTCCACTTCAAGGGTCATCCAATAGAAATTGGGCATACCTTGTGGGCATCTGGCCTAGGGAGATGACATGTGTCCCTCATTCCCTTTGTGTAAAGGGAGCTTGTGTGTGTGTGTGTGTGGCTTTCTCTCTCATCCCCTACCTTTAGGGCTCGCCCCCTCATGTGTAGGGATGTGTGTTGACTTTGGAGAGCACACAAAGCATCCAATTCCCCCTAAGGTTTAACCCTTTGGACACAACCTTTGAATTTTGGAACCTTAGCATTTTGGAAGTCTTAATGGGCTGAACCTTAGGGTTTTTTTAGCCCATTGTTGCACATGGCTCTTTTGCAGATGGCCCCCCCTTTGGATCCCTTTTTTTTCTCCTTTGGATCCCTACTGTGGCCGGTCTGCTAGCTGAACCAATATTCTAGCTTTTTCTCCCCTGGCACTTCCCCACATTAAATGATCAGTTTAATATGAGAAAATCATTTAGGAGAATTAGAGATTGATTATTATGACAACATGTAGGCTTACCACTTGAGCTTTGGACGGAAGTAGTAAGTACGTCTGTGTATTTGATCAATAGGTCACCCTCAACGGCATTGGATGGGAGAGTTCCAGAGAAGGCATGGACAAGTAAACCAAGGAATTATTCATTTCTCAAAGTGTTTGGGTGTGAGGCTTTTATGCACATAGATAGAAGCCTAAGATCAAAGCTAGATGCAAAGTCCAAAAAGTGTTTCTTCATTGGCTATGGAGAAGGTGACTTTGGGTATCACCTATGGAATCCTGAAGATGGTAAAATCTTTAGAAGTAGGGATGTAATTTTTTATGTACAAAATATGTACAAAGATTACTTGGAAAGAAAACAAACAAAAGAAATAGGTGATGAGTAAATGGAGCTTAAGGACGGTGAAGACTCTAGGAGTGCAAACGGTGACAACGTACAACAACGTTCAATGAAATATTTAGGTGCTATAAAGAGGATACTTGGTATGAAGATATCAAGGGACAGGACGAAGAAGACAATAAATCTATCTCAAGAGGATTACATCAAGAAGGTACTAGAAAGGTTTGTACTGAAAAATACAAAAACGGTTTCTACACCTTTGGCTGATCAATTTAAACTAACCAAGGATATGTGTCCAAAGACACAAGAGGAGATAGCCTATATGTCTAAAGTTCCATATGCTACATCGGTAGGTTCTCTTATGTATGCTATGGTTTGGACAAGGCCAGACATTGCACATGTAGTGGGAGTTGTAAGTAGGTTCATGGACAACCCAGGTAAAGAGCACTGGAAAGCTGTGAAGTGGATACTTAGGTATTTGAAAGGGACAACAACAAATGCTTTGTATTTTGGAGGAATTGATATTTTTTCTTCAAGGGCATGCTGATGCAGATATGGCAGGTGACATAGATACTCAAAGGAGCACTACTGGCTATGTCTTCACGGTTGGAGGCACAACAGTAAGCTGGGCTTCAAAGCTATAGAAAGTGGTCTCACTTTCTACCACAGTAGTAGAGTATGTAGCAATGACAGAGGCAAGCAAAGAAACTATGTGGCTTCACAGATTCTTAGAAGAGCTTGGATTCAAACAACAAAACGTACCCAAACAATAGAACTTAGGGGCAATCTTGATCATTAAATGAATTGGATGAACTAGGGTGAGAATTAATGGTGAACTAGAGATGAGATAGCCTCGTCTATATATGTCATGGGGCAAAGACAAGGGACCGACGACGGGACGCGTGATCGGTGGAGTGGTGTGATTTGGACTGTCGGATATCCGTAGCAGAGGGGTAGGTTTTTATACTCTTGGTCCTCCCATCCTTGCAACAACGCTCGCTAGGTGGGTTGGATATGGTGGTGCACTGCCAGGTGGGAGGTCCACGATTCAAGGTGCATTCGCGATGGTTGGAACCCTAAATTTTTAATTCCATGAAACTCTATCAACAACGAGGTAAACCTCTATCGTTGATCCCTTGTCTTTGCCCCATGTAACATATAGACGAGGATGAGATAGGGCACAATAGTTCATCCTAGTTCACCTCCAATTCACTGGCTTCATTTGATGATTGAACTGATTGAAATCATTTTTGACTTGCGATGCCTATTCACCATAGCCTAGTTCCTACAAGAACGACAGCTGGTTACAAGGCCTTCTTGTTACACTTTCCTTATGAGTTGGAATGTGACACACTTCTCTCACTTTCTTTTGCCTTATTTTAGACAAAAGTACTGGACCTTTACGTCTTTATTGACAAACTTTAGAAGCGTATGAAACTTTACATCCCTAAAGTATGGAAAATGTGGTCAAACCAAGCCAATCACCCATCTTCCATGGGATTGTGGTTAATTGAGGACCACATTTTCCCTTTTTGACCCATGCGTCAATTTCTTCCATGGGATTGTGGTTAATTGAGGACCACATTTTCCCTTTTTGACCCATGAGTCAATTTCTTAGGATTTTGCCACTTGAGTGACATTCAAAATCTATGCAATGATTTTGCCACTTGATTTACCTTGGTGTCCATTAAACTGTGCTTCCTTCATGTGGAGAGGTGAATTTTGCATCCATCTATAGGTATTTATGTAAAATTCTTCAAAATTTATAGACTTTCTTACCTCTTAATTTGAAATAGTAAGTTTTTTTCCCATGCTTTAATTAGCATTACATGGAAATCTCATTTTTAAGCATACAAAATAAGATATCCTTCCACAATTAACATGTCTCAATAATCCTCCCATTGTATTGAAACGGTGTCTCCCCTTTTCCCGTGCTCTAAAGATGCTAAAGCAAATTTCTTAGCAGGAAAGTAGAAGCTACTGTGTACCTTTGAAATGTCTTTGCTGATTTGAATGTTTAATCATCATTTTTGGATTGCAAGTGCATGAAAGCAAGAAGAACGTGGGCAAAAAATAAGAATCTTTATACGCTGCTGACCTTTTGATTATGCCTCAGGATGTGCATTATGTAATCATGTTAATGTACCATGTGAGTGAATTCATTAAGAATATTTTTTAGTGCAAGCATTTTAAGCACATTAACAAAAGAGATTTTTAAATTTTATTTTGAAAAGTAAAACAAAATAAAAGATTATTTTATTCATTCAAACATGTTTTTAAAAAGTTACTTTATGATCCCTTGAACACAAGTTATTTAGACGGGTTTTGAAGAGTGCACCCCCGCGTCCCCCCCCCCACCCAAATACTAATTATATTTAAGGCATATTTTTCAAATGCCTTTGATTACTAAAGAAACAAATGAAAGGATCATGATGGTTTTCTAAAACAATAAGAAAGTAATAAAATCTTTAGGTTGAGTTTAACTAGAATTATATAAGGTGAAGCTCTATTCAAGAATGTCTCTTTTATTAAGCGGTCGAGTGTCCTCCTTGCGCAAAGAAGCAAACCAAGTGTAGTAGTAATTTTTTTGAAATTTGTAGAATTTTTGAGCTAAGTTTTGACATCATTGTATCCGTTTTTCTTCTCTTTATCATGGTTTGCTTTTATATATATATATATATATATATATATATATATATATATATATATATATATATATATATATATATATATAAAATTAATATATATGTGTGTATGTGTATGTATGTAATATAAAACTTATTAGAGTTAAGATGAAATAAAAATATCCATTTAATACTTTAAAACCAAAATAACATTTAAGGTAAATCTCAATCATCACTCACTGAAAACATTGAAAGTATCATAACTCAACACATCTCTAAGGCTTCTTTTAGAAAGCCAAAAAAGATGGTTTGTTGCCATGTATCACTAATCATCAAGCTTTTTAACCAATGGTCCACAATTTCACCCAAAATGTAACCCTTTTACAATGACCTTATGGAGTCCCAAAAAAACAAATGTCAAAGATCATTATCGTCTACATAAGGCTATGTGAGAGAAAATAAATGTCAAAGATCATTATCGTCACATTTAAGGTAAGTCTCAATCATGCCATTTTTTTATGTTCTTCTAGTCGATACTCGCTACTAGCAAATGGCTTATATATTATGAAAGGGCCCCAATAAGGTAAATGGTGCACATTGCACATTAGTATTTTGCAACAAAATAAAACAAAAAGAAAGTAAAATTAAAAGACACATTAAAAATCAAAACAGAAGAATATTTTAATGCTTTCAAATAAGCATAGAAAATAATTAAACAATTTAGTGAAGTGATTTTTTTTTGACATCCTCAAATGAGAGAATCGTTTATCAATATCTCAGTGTTTGAGAAAGATATCTGAGCTTAGGCTTAAGCCGATTGAAAATCGAGATTAGCCGATTGCAAAGGATAGCAAAGGAGGAAAAACCCAATAAAATATATTTAAAAATATTTTGAATATTTTGCAAATATAAAATTTTTTACTAGTATTTCCATTTTGTATTTGTATAAGGAGAAAACTTGCCGCTTAGACAAAAAGGACTTTCTCAAAGATTGCATCATAAGATCAAACTCTTATGAATATTTTGTTTAATGTTTTGATCTCTAAAGTCATTTTCAAGCATGCAAAGAAAGTAAATACTGCTTAGCATTCTAAAACAATAGAATGCAAGAAAAGTAAAGACAGGATCTGAAATGAAAGGTAAGTCTTTATCATGCACTAAAAACTAAGAAAGTCCCCCTAAGCCAGTCCAACACTAAGGGTTTCTTTTATAAAGCCAACAAGGTGAAAGTTCACTATGGACTCCATAAAGCTCTTGTGAAACTAAGAAAGTCCCCCTAAGCCAGTCCAACACTAAGGGTTTCTTTTATAAAGCCAACAAGGTGAAAGTTCACTATGGACTCCATAAAGCTCTTGTGAGGAATCTATCTATACTATATTTATGCAGCTTACAAATTTCAAGCAAGAAGAAGACATCCACGTGTCATGCATTGGTTCACTTCACAAAAGTTTAAACGAAACATCTAATGTAAAATGCAAAAGTGAAGGGTCAGATTTGACATGCACACGAAAATGAAAAGCCTTTCAAAATGTACAATGTAAAGACCAAAGACTTTCAACTATACATAGAATAAATGTATAAATTTAGTTTCACTCCACCTAGGCAAGTAAACATAATTTTGGTGGAGATTTTGTTATTTAATAAAAATTTGATTTTTAATGATATATTTGGCTTTGTTTTATCAAGGGGCTTTTTTCAATACCAATATTAATACCTTTTATAAATTTGCGTAAGTTTTTTTTAAAAAAAGCGGTTGAGAAAAAGGAGAAGGTTCGCATGTCCGCGCATCAATTAAGGTCGGTCTCGCTTTGAGGGCATGCATTCAAAGGTAGGGGTTGTTATCTACATTATTGAGAGAGAGAGAGAGAGAGAGAGAGAGAGAGAGAAATTTTACGATTGAGCTCATGGGGACTCCTACTCACTAGGGACACCCTTGCCCTTAAGACATTGTTATTTTCTTAATATTATCATGTATTTTCAAAAAAGTAGCTAATATTTTTTCCATATAAAACAAGAAAAATGTCTTGAAATGGGTAAAATGTTTGAAAAAAAACAACCATAACATTGGCATCTCAAATGGGGAGAGATATTTCCCAATTGGCGGGCCTTTTATCAAGTCAGAGTTATTAAATCCTTTTTATTTTTGAGAGTTAAACCATGTGCCACCCTAAAAAATCTATAAAATTTCTATATTATGATGGACACACACATACACGCACACATATACACACACTAACTAATGTCAAACATCTATCCCTAGAAAAAAAGAAGAAGGTTTGACTGTTTGTGAGTAGACTTCATTTTGTATTGCTTTGGGGACATGCATGCAAATGATAGGTTGTTTTACATGTCATTGGCCATGAGAGAGAGAGAGAGAGAGAGAGAGAGAGATATTTTACGATTGAGCTCATGGGGAATCCTACTCACCAAAGACACCCTTGCCTTTCAAATTTCCAAGAAATTGTTATTCTCTTAATATTATCATGTACTTTTAAAAGAGTAGCTAACATTTTTTCCCACACAAAAACAAGAAAAATGCCTTAAAATGGGTCAAATGGCTAACAAAAAACCAACCCTAACATTGGCATCTCAAATCGGGAGAGAGATTCCCAATTGACGGGCCTTTTATCAGTTGAGAGTTATTTGATCCTTTTTATTTTTGAGAGTTAAACCATGTGCCACCCTAAAAAAATCTATAAATTTTCACACACACACACACACATGTATATATATACACTAACTAATGTCAAACATCTATCCCTAAAAAAAAAGGAGAAGGTTGGTCTATTTGTGAGTCGACTTCATTCTGTATCGCTTTGGGGATATGCATGCAAATGATGGGGTTGTTACACATGTCATTGGCCATGAGAGAGAGAGAGAGAGAGAGAGAGAGATTGTTCCATCAAGTTCATGGGGACTCCTACTTACCAAGGGGACCCTTGCCAATTTCCAAGAAATTATTATTTTCTTGGAATTATAGTGTATTTTTGAGAGAGTGGATAACATTTTCTCCCATTGAAAACAAAAAAATACCTTAAAATGGGTAAAATGTACGTAAAAAATCAGTCGTGACACTAGCATCCCAAATGAGAAGAGAGATTGCCCAGCTGACAGGCCTTTTACCTGTTCAAATATATTTTATCCCCTTCTATTTTTAGGAGTTAAACCCCGGGGAGGTCACCTAATAAATATGTAGCCTATCACGTGAGTTCAACAGAAGGGTATTTAAAGTTCTTGAAACTTACAGAAATATATATACAGAAGGGTATTATTTTTTCAAATTTGAAAAAACTTACAGATTTTAAAAGAAAAGGGTACATTATATTCTTACAAAAATTCACAGATAAGGGGTTTTACAAACATGTCTTGAACGCACGTGATATGGTAGTTTTACACATAGTGACCCCCCCGAGAGTTAACTATGTGCCACCCTTTAAAATTCATAAATTCTCTCAATTATGACGAGCCTAAGTATATATATATATATATATATATATATATATATATATATATATATATATATATATATATATATATATATAAGAGAGAGAGAGAGAGAGACTCACTACCCGGTGCCAACTTCTAAAGTTCTGAGTTAATATGTGTGTGTGTGTGTGTGTGTGTGTGTGTGTGTGTGTGTGTGTGTGTGAGAGAGAGAGAGAGAGAGAGAGAGAGAGAGAGAGAGAGAGAGCTCTACAAAAATTGACGCGAGAAGGATTGTGTATGGGTGTATTTTCATCCTTCGAGCCAACATTGGTGTTTACGAGAGAGAGAGAGAGAGAGAGAGAGAGAGAGAGAGAGAGAGAGAGAGAGAGAGAGAATAAGAGGTTGATTCCAAGACGAGGGGTGGAGGAAAGCGTTGAAGGCAAGAAAAATCAAAGCGGAAGACAAGCGAACCCAAGGTGGGGTGTGCCAATCCGAAGAATCCAAAGCGAGGGAATAGGCGGGAAAAAGGCAAGCAAACCCACGTCGGTGTGTGCACAAATCCAAAGTGGAACAAGCAAATCCGAGGTAGCAAAGGCGGAACGAGGAGAAAAATCTTGATGATATTTGAAGGTTTTTACCCTGAATTTCTCTAGGATTTGTGCTAAGCTTGGGTTTTTTTCTCGCCTTCCAGGTATAGTTTATGGCTAAGTTTCAAAATTGATTGGTAGGATTACACTAAACCTAAGTTTACTTTCAGCATTCACATACAATACAATGCTTTTTTCACAAAAGTTTAAAAACCAACATATAGGAAAATTTGCAGCAAATCAGACGAGCAAAATCAATGTGAAAGACAAGTGTTTTTGCTAGGGAACCCAAGGCAGCATGCATGAATCCGATGCGACGAATAAATTTGAGATGGCAAAAGGGGGGAGCGAACCCAAGGCAGCATGCACGAATCTGAAGTGGCACGAGCAAAACCAAGGTGGCAAAGGCAAGAGGCAGAGAAAATTTACACTAAATTTCTTTAGGCTTTGTGTTAAACTTGGTTTTTTTTCTTTCCTTCAAGTTAGAATTTTGTTGCTAAATCTATATTAGATTCAAAAGAATACAATCCCGTCACAATAATATAAATTCTCTCACTCACAATTGTGAGTATAGCAAAAAAAAAAGAGAATTTATGGCTAAATCTCAAAATTTATAGGTAAACCTAAGTTTACTTTGAGCATTTGCACACAATACAATGTTTTTTCAAAAAAGTTTAAAAACAGACTTATTGAAAAATTAAAGGCAATTTTGCTATGTTTCATCAATGATTTTTCCCTAAAATTTGTAGGTTTTCTCATCTTCAAAACTAGAATTTAGAGGTGGATTTCAAATTTTCATATGTGAGAATACACAAAACTTGTGTTTTTCTTTCAAGCAATCTGATAGCCACTTATATACACAATGCTTCTGCTGAGACACTTGGTAAACATGCATATAAAATTTTTTAGATGCAATCTACTTCTACTATATGAGCATTGGAAGCTTTGTATTTGAAAACAAATCCAAGGTTTAACATTGAACACAAGCAAAACCGAGACAGAAGGTGAGTGAACCCAAGGCAGCGTGACCGAATCCAAAGCAGCACTAGGAATCCGAGGTGGGAGGGCAAATTTAGATGTGAATCTCAAAATTTATATGTGGAATTCTGGTAAAATCAGGGTTTCTTCTCACCTTCAATTAGCATTTAGAGGTAAATCTCAAAATTTGTACGTAGGATTACACTAAATCTAGATTTTCTTTGAGCGTTCACACACAACTTCTATACTATATATAGTGGAGCTTAAAATTTTTGAGGAAGGCCCAGAGCATCCACATAAACTATTAGGTGACCTTATTTTGCTTTCATTTCTATAACATTAGAAGGTGCCGATGGTGCATAAGTGTACATGAACAAATAGTGTACAGGTACTAACCTACTTATGCATCGTTATGATATGATGAACACTATTACCATACTTGTGCACAAAACATAGATAGAGATGCAAGCAAGTGTGACATCTATAGAGAAACATAGACGGAAGGGCCAATCACATTCTTGATATTAAAAGAAAGTCAACTCATCTCTTTGAAACTTGAAGCTCTCTTGCTACATTGGAAACTACGAGCCCTAATAATTTTTTCACAACTCCACTCTTAGACATGAAAAGTTTTATGATTACACATTGTACCAGTTATGGGAACTCATATTTAAAAACTTGCTTACTTACTCAGTTTGTACTTTTGCATTTGGTAGCACTTCTATCAACCCTAGGTAGACCAAGGGGAAAACCTCCTTCCTACTATATAGTAGTTTATGATGTGCACTATTGCCATGCCTTGCTCTCACAAGAAAGAAGCAAGTAAGAGAGTGGAGTCAAAACATTGAATCCAATTGTGTTCCCGTTGTTGAAACCAATTCTATTGAACCCACTCCATTGTTGAAACCAATTTTGTTTCTATTGTTGAAACCAATTCTATAGAATCCAATCCATTTTCAAACAAAGTTTTATGATCACATTGAATTCTCTTAGCTTTCAAATATTTCACACCATGCTAACTTATCTAAGCTATATAATCAAGCTTCGTAGCATTGCTAGACCTAGACACACAAAAAGGAGGACTCTCTCTCTCTCTCTCTCTCTCTCTCTCATCCAACCTAATAGAAGTTTATTCAACAAGGGCTAACAACTCACAAAAAATAATTTCTTTGAGTCTAGCTCCCAAGATTGGTATTAAAAAATGTGAGCAGCTACATATTCATATTTGTTAGAATTTGTCAAGAGGTTGTGTCATGCATCACTTTTAAAAATACAACAGACTATACATGTAGAATAGAGTATTGATGGTGTTGCACTGGGAGGAAAAAATAGCCCTATGAGAATAGTGGCCATGTTTCTTTGGTCGCAGCAACGCGCGGGTCACATACTAGTACTCTTTATAATGCACCTTAAAATTTTCAAGGAAGGAGAGGACATCCACATGTCACTCCCTGGTTCATTTCAAAAAACACCTTACAAAACATCTAATCTAAAATGCAAAAATAAAGAGTAAGATTGTAAAGAAATGGTTCATTTCAAAAAACAACTTACAAAAAATCTAATCTAAAATGCAAAAGTAAAGGATAAGATTGTAAAGAAATGACTGCGTGTAAAATGTAAGAACTGACAAGCCTTTTCAAATGTAAAGTCAAAAGACTTTCTATTCTACATAAAATACATGTAAAAGTTTGATTGCACATAGCAAAAAGGGGATAACTTTAGTGGAGGTTTGTTACTTAATGTGAATTTACCATTAGGAAAAATATGAACCCTTTAGGGGCCCTTTGGGATTAAGGTTAATTAGAGGCCAGCCAATGAGAAGAGGGTGGTGGACACACTCTATGCCCTCAAAAATGTAGGGGGACAAAGTAGTTTTACACTTTTTAAATGGGCTCTTACCTAGTGAGAAGGTGGGGTGGGGGGGGGGGGGGGGGGGGGGGCGGGGGTGGGCCATATGGAACCTCCAACTTCCCTCCTTTTTGATCCGGTTTTGAAAAAATCCCAAAAATTTGAAATTTTTCAAAAATTTCAAAACTCAAATTTCATCTTCTGAAAACCCTCCTAAAACTATTTTATGGTCAAAAAAGCATTTTTTGATCTCAAAAAGTCAAAACGTGCATCCAAAAACCCTAAAATTCAAATTTTTTAAAAAACTTTTAAAAAATCTTTTTTTGCTATCCAGAGCTCCCCCAAAATTAGTTATTAGGCAAAAAGGGATTTTCTCTCTTTAGAACCCTTTTTCCAACCCCTCCTTGGTTGCAACCATCACACTCATCCTCTACTCCAACACTCTCTCTCTTTACACCATCTCCATTGCTGCAGCAAGGAAGCTCCTCTCTCGTCCCCTACCACCTTCCATTGCCACACCAAGCAAGGCTTATCCACCTTCTCCTCCCAGTGCCACACCAAGCAAGGGTTGTCCACCTTCTCCTCCCATTGCCACAAGGGTTGACCATTTTCTCATATCACTTTATCACACCTACATTGTAGCAACAAGTAAGGTTCTTCTCCTCCTCCTAGTTTGCTTTGCTCGACCATGGCCAACTCTACTTCGCAAAGGCGACCAAAGGATGAGGTCACAGCACTTGCATGCCACAACACTAGAGGTGTAGATGATGAGTGGGTGCCACAAGAGTTCACCAAAGGTGCTTGGGTATACATGCAACCATCTGCTGTTGGCCCTCATTGTGTGCGGAATCGTGCAAACTTGGATCTTCATTGGAAAGGAAAGCTCCTTGGCTTCAAGAACCGCAAAGACAAGGGGACCATAGCCATTGTGCAACATGTTTTCTCAATGTCAACCATGCACTTGCAACAACCACCTCGATTTCCAACACATTGTAAGTACATGTTTTGAGAATACAAAGCTAGGTGTGAAATCACAGTGTAATGGTATTATGGATTCATACTTAACATTTGTCATGCATTTATAGTCATATTTCCATCCACGTTGGTGGAGGAGCAACCACTACATAGTCTCTCCGGCACATTCAATGCTATACATGCGGATATTGGAGCAATAACGTTCCCGCATCTTTGCCCAACCAAACTGGTTCAAAGAAGGATTTTCTTCTATTCTCACTCCTATATTGTCCCTACTTCTACACAAGCATTTGGAATGCTTGAACCCATCAAAGTAACTTCCTTATTAAGTATGGAGTGGCCGGTCCCAGATTTGTGGTCGGTAGCATCTTTCAAGCAAAAGATGATAATGGATGTCCAAAACTCTTTGAAATACTCTAAAGCTTCTAGGTCTGTGGGCTTGAGCTGGTGTTTGCCTATTCATTGTTTTGTGCACATTTTTAAAGAGTTTGGATTTGTGGAGACTACCACAATGCTTGTATGTAAAGATGCGCATTACGAGGAATTAGGAAGTCTTTTAGAAGAGGACTGGGGTTTTGTGGAGGGCATGCACAACGGGGACCGGTACCGTTGTAAGGTTGGAGCTTCAGGTATTGGAATGCGCTATTTGAAATCCCGCACCTCCTTGTACATACGATTTCACTATGATCGTTGGATGTGCAAGCTTGGAGTGTGGACTCCCTTACAGAGTGTAGACGGCGCTATTGCAAGCTTTGACATTGCAGTGAAGATGCCCAACGATGCTTTGGAGGCAGTCCAAGTGAACAAGCATTGGACTCTCAGTAATGTTCGAGAACATTTGGTTATTATGGGTTTTGAGGCCCTTCAACAAGCACAATTTTGTTTACAAGGTCACAAGGTGAGAATCCTTCCACCACATTTTCAATACATCATGGTTTGTCGATCATTAGATGCTTATTGTAATGAATGTCCGCAGATTGGGAAGAGAATGGAAGAAAAATTGAAGGTCGAGGAGGACTGGGGGATAGATGGAACTATGCTATCGATCTTATAACTTTGTAACTCTTGCAATTTTCATATTGATCCCCGCTGTAATCAACATGATTTGCTTCGGCAAATCATGCCTTTGAATATAATTTTTTGCATTGGGATGAGAAATCATTTTTTGGTGAAAGTGCCTTTTTTTTTTAATGTCTTAAAAAAAGGGTACATTATAAAAGGGGGGCCACCTAACTCATTCACTATTTTCACTTTTGCAACTCCTGAGCTCCTCCACTCTCTATCCACACCCCAGGCTAAACATGGATGCTGCCACAGCCTCTGCATCTGTACCCACATCCACCCCTTTGTCACGCTTCATCCTCTTCCTCGAGGACACCAAATACAAAGGGAAGTTGGACCTCCACACCTTTTTTACTCGTCTCCCTGACCTTGACGCCACAGTTGCCCTTCACATGGATGCATTTGAGGAGATTTCTGCGTTCATGGAGGAACACATCATAAAATATTCTGTATCTATCCCCCCACATGCAGGGATCTGGGTGCCTTGCGATCTTTTGCGCTATATACACAAAGGTGATCGCCCATTCGCCAAGCGGTTGCAACGATTCCAAGAAATTGTAACCAATGCAGTCCATTACTTGGACGAGCAAGCCCCTAGGGTGTCAGCGCTCAAGAAGCGCAAGTTGGGGGTGGAGTACCTTTCTCGGCTCGCAACATTTATCTTCTTGGTGAGCGAGGAACCTGATTTGGAGGAGCTCCGCTTACCACACCTTCAAGTTGGGTCCTTTATCAAGGACACCAAGGAGCAGCAGGTTATCCCCATGAACCCTGCAGCGGAAGGAAAAGCACACCAGCTCGAGTACCCTAGGGGTCTTGAGGAAGTGGTTGAGAAATCCATAGTTGCGGCTGGCCCTAGTGACACTCCAGTGCCACTACCACTGACGGATGTGGCTATCCCAGAGGTAGAAATTAGCCGCTTCTCCTCAGTGTTAGTGGATGGGGAGGAGTTTGTGTTCCTGCATGATTTGGAAAAAGCATTTGGCCTGCGCATGGATGAATTCTTGAGCGTGCTATGCAACAGCAGCAAATGTCCCTTAGAGAATACGCCAGATGCCCTAGAAAGCAAGCTCTTGCCAGATGGGGACTCTGTTGCTGACACTATTGCAGTTGTATGTGCGGAGGTCCTGGCAGCAGAGCAGTTGCACGTGGCAGATGAAGATTTCCAAGCCACGCAAGCCAAGGTTGAGGCTGCTAGGATGCCTATGCCATTATGCAACCTCCCATCTGATGATCCAAAGCTTGTATTTGTGGTGCATGGGACCATTGACTTGGATGCAAAGGGCAACAGGGAGGAGGATGACAAGGAGCATGAGGTAAACTGTATCCTAATTTTCATGTTACTATTTTATCCTTCATTGTCTTTTTTCTCAACCTTCATCGGTTTATGACAGGATGTTGTGGAGGTTGATGATTTTACTGCAACGACGGGTGGCAAGCGGACGGGCTTTGGACCTCAAGCTTCCCTTGCGCATTACCTCGGACAACTCCCCCCTGGCGATGTGGCCATTATCCATAATGAATTTACTCCCCAAGCCCATTTTATGATTTGGTCATTAAATGCTTTGAGCAAGTTTTTGTGTTTGAGTACCATTGCTCAAACTGCGCATCAAGTGTTCCTAGTGCGTAGATCCCTTGTATGCACAGCGTTTGGCACTGGCTTTCGTGGTAAAGTGCTTGCCCAGATAGGGATACATGCTTCCATTGGCTCAACTGACCCAAATGCCATAGCGCAGTCCCTCTTGACTGGGGAGTTGCCTTACGCGCAAAATAGGAGCCAGGAAATGGTCAAAAAAATTCTGAACTCCTCAGATACATGATGTAAAATCACCGTGCTAGAAGGAATAAAAAATATTTGAAATTGTCTCTCTATATTGCAAATTCTTTTCAATCTGATTTGTCAATCTTGAAAATTGTTTCAATTGGTGATATGAATTGTTTTTTGACTTTGTTATTTCAAGGTATGTAATTGCAGTCAATTTGAGTATAATTGTGATTTTTAAGTACCCTAGGGGGTTAGATTAGCCTATAAGGGGCAAAAAATGCCTGGCCACAAGGGCGCGCAAATGGCCCATCCATCAGTTTTGGATGGGCCATTTGCGCGCCCTTGTGGCCAGGCATTTTTTTGCCCCTTATAGGCCAATCTACCCCCTAGGGTACTTAAAAAGCACAAATTTATTGCAATGGATTGGTTTTGCATCATTCATTTAAATGCAACCTTTTTATGGAAATTCCAGTATATGTTCACACTCAAGGACACTAGAAAAGCTCAAATCAATTATGAAATGAAGTTTCCAGCAAACTATCACTTGCTTTAGTTCTACCTACTACACCCTTGCACCAAAAAGTCAAATTACATTGGACACTTGGTTTCCCAATATGTTATTTGTTTTGATATCCTATAAGGAATTCAAAGCTTGAAATGACCAAAAAAAGGTGTCCATAAGGATCCATATAAAATATTGATGCAAAACCAATAGGTTTTAGTAAATTTGGTTATTTTAAGTACCCTTGGGGGTAGATAAGCCTACAAGGGGCAGAAAAAGGCCTGGCCACAAGGGCGCGCAAATGGCCCATCCATCAGTTTTGGATGGGCCATTTGCGCGCCCTTGTGGCCAGGCATTTTTTTGCCCCTTATAGGCCAATCTACCCCCTAGGGTACTTAAAAAGCACAAATTTATTGCAATGGATTGGTTTTGCATCATTCATTTAAATGCAACCTTTTTATGGAAATTCCAGTATATGTTCACACTCAAGGACACTAGAAAAGCTCAAATCAATTATGAAATGAAGTTTCCAGCAAACTATCACTTGCTTTAGCTCTACCTACTACACCCTTGCACCAAAAAGTCAAATTACATTGGACACTTAGTTTCACAATATGTTATTTGTTTTGATATCCTATAAGGAATTCAAAGCTTGAAATGACCAAAAAAAGGTGTCCATAAGGATCCATATAAAATATTGATGCAAAACCAATAGGTTTTAGTAAATTTGGTTATTTTAAGTACCCTTGGGGGTAGATAAGCCTACAAGGGGCAAAAAAAGGCCTGGCCACAAGGGCGTGCAAATGGCCCATCCAAAACTGTTGGATGGGCCATTTGCGCGCCCTTGTGGCCAGGCCTTTTTCTGCCCCTTGTAGGCTTATCTACCCCTAAGGTTACTTAAAATGCACAAATTTACTGAAATTGACTACAATTACATACAGAACTTGAAATTACAAAGATAATAGACAGAGTAGACACAACTGTTGATCATATTGTCATTGGAAAGTCAAATCATTACAAAGATAAGGGTGTGCAATAAAAAAAGAGGGGTAACTTCGGCTAATGCTCGAAGTCTCGTCACAATCGTCGTGCAAGCTGCATATCTTTTGGCTGTATTGTCACTCGCTTTGCATGAATGGCACATAGGTTGGTATCTTCCAACACTGAAATGATGTGGGCCTCTGCAGCTTCTTGAATAGCCTCTAGCGCTATTGCTTGCATTCTATACTGATTTCCATAGCTTTGAAGCACTTCCTTCACAGTGCGTGCAAAGGGGGCGCGTCGAATCAAGAGCTCCGTCGTCTTCTGGTAGTGGCGGATTTCTGCAAATGCCCTTGCTATTTTTCGGCGCCGCTGCGGTTGTCTTGGGGGCACTTGCACATTTGCTGGCGGGCGGCGTGAAGGCTTCTTGAAAAACTTAGACTTGCGTCTGTTTACATGCTTAGGGGCTGGTTCTGCAGCCTGTTCTGATTCTTCCTCTTCCCTTGGTTGCCGATCTTGTCGTGTGGGGAGAGCTCCCTTGCCTTGAGGCAATGTCTTCCCCCCAACGGCCACCCGGTGTGTGCGCGGTATGTTTTCTCGGAGCCATGGTGGCTCATGCTCTGATTCGGTGTCTGTATTGACCACCCGAGTCCTGGATGGTCCTGCTTGTGATTGGGGGCGCGACGGCTGCTCCCTATCGGACTCTGATGTTTGCTAGCCCTCTGCTTCTCTCCAGCGCTGGGCACGTTGCTTCATTCTCTTTCTAGGTGTTATATCTTGAGGAGGTGGAGATTCAACAGTCCTTGATGACTCTCGTGCCCTACCACCATGCCCACTACCAGAAGAGTTCCTGGAACGGCCAGGTGTTCGTGGCCGTTTTCTTGTGCCTTTAAGCCATGACGGCTTCTCACATCCTTGGAGGGTGTTTTTGTTGGCAGGCGGATGCTCTTTCGCGGTTTGTTTGGTGCGCGCCATTTCGTTGGTAAGAGCTCACCTGTTCTTAAGAAATGAGTGATTTATGAGAGCATGCAATATTTATAAGGGCCCATTTAAAAAGGGTCCTGTTCACACTAATTTTTTTAAAAGAAGTATTATTTTTTAAATAAACATGTCGCTAAGAGTTGGACCCTGCGTTCACGTTTAGTGACTCGCGCAGTATCCACTTTGATCCTTGTCGCACTCTGCATCGCCGCCATGCAGCATGCTTGGTGGGACCTTGCGACATTTGCCACTTGTTGCTATACTCTTGACGACTCCATTTGCGCACTTCAATAGCAATCTTGGATTGTTGCGCACGCTCCATTGTGAGCTTACGAGCAAATGTTGTGCAAAAAAACCAGTTGAACATATCCTCCAAATAATTGGATTGCACCATTCCACCACCATGTCGAGTATTTTTGAAGTACACTCCCCTTGCTCGATAATGGGACTTCTCCATGCCTTGAGTGCTAAAAATTTCAAGCGATCCATACTTGTGCATAAAAAATGCACCATGCGCAAACAAGATATGCTGTTCACATGAGCAAACGATCCACATTAGTAAATAAAAACAATCCCTTGTAATGAATACACCATGAATGACTTACCATGTAATGTGTGATGTTATTTTCACCTCAAGAAAGGGTGAAGACCTTGGTAAAATCCGCCAAAGCTTCTTGAAATGATTGCCGTTGTTCTTCTGTTGTGCTGTTAAGGCTCATAAGCTTGACCATTTTATCAAAATGGGCCCAAACTTGCTTGCGCTTGTTTGCAAGCTCGCCATTTGAATCATTGTCAGTAGTAGCTTTGCATAACTCCTTCCAAAGCTCCCAAAGGTTACCTGCCTGCTGGTTGGAGCTGCTTTGAGCATCATATCGACTTGGCTTTCCTTGGGAAACTTTCTTCAAAAAGTGTCTAGCTTTTTGTCCACTCATTGACACTTGTTGAGCAATTTCATGGGCCTCCCCTGTGTTCTTTGCAGCAACTATAGACACATTTCCACCATGACAGCCAATGGAATTCAAGAGTACCTCCACTCTTTCGATCGCTTCCTGGGACTTTTCCAACGGTTTCATTGTGAAAGCATAGTCAATGTGGAGCTTCAATAGCCTATCAAAAATACGCATGAATGCGTGTAATGTACAAAAATGTACATTCGATAGAGGAAATCGAAAGATTGGATTCCAAGTGTGGTCCTTTTGATCACGGTCTGGGGCATTGAGCATGGGACATCTCAGAATAGACGCTTCCTATTCTCTACCTTCATCTCCGACATCATGACAATCTAACCCTTGTTCTCCATGCCCTTGCCATGGAAGCATGTAACTGGCCTTTGCAGTGCTCTTATGTGATTTTTGTCCATTAGGTTTGTACCCTCGAGTGCAAAATGGACAAGGCATGAGAGAAGAAGCCCCTGTTTGCAGCCAAGCAAACACTTTATGGTCTTCAAATCCCCACCTAAGTGCCACTCCACATCATAACTACCAAAGCCCTCAATCTCCAACTTCTGACCTGCAATTTGGGAGTGTATTACTTCTGTGATCCATGGAGTTCTCTCAAAATCCACGAAAGTACTCCATTGGTCTCTTTGGGCACCTCAATAGCACCCAACCACCAAATGTCTTTCTCTGATTGCACGCTAAAAGATAGGGTGGGATATGGCTCGACTGAATCCCTTCGCTTGGTTTGCAGAAGGGCCTCGTTCATTAGAGTGACACTTAGCCTCTCTAACCTTCGGCCTTTCACTATTTGACACTCATCGAGTTTCAGCACAAAAGCGACTTTTGTGCCAAGCACTACAAAATAAATAGTGCTAAGACCTTAAACTTCAGCTTCTATGAAAAGAATAATACCAAAGAAAAAAGTAAAGTGTGTCACCTTCTTCAGGTAACTCGTAAAATCTAAGGATGGCTTCTTGAAGCCTTTTAAGATCCACGAAAATATTGTTCCACATTGTGTAAGGAAAGCCCTTATTCGAAGGTCTTATGGATTTTTTTTACCTTTTCCCCTTGTCTTTGTTGCGCACGAAGCATAAAGGGAAGTTGGCATTGTGTCCTCAATGTGTAGGTATGTCCCAATGCGGAGAACACATCTTCGTTTGTGGCCTTCTTTGCGAGCTTGACCTTGTGAGGAACGGGAAAAGGTTTTCCACAATGCCATGTTCTTTGAGGGCATCCTTTAGGAGTTGAAAAATAGCCTGATAGGCTTTGGTGCTGATTCCAGCTTCATCACAAGCTTGTTGAACGTCATCATCATTAACCACATTTCTTAATTTACGCATAAGGTCCTTGGTGACTGCATCCTAATGTGCTTACCTCCAGGTGATTGTAAGATAGAAATAACGTCCTCGGATTGAGACAACTAGTGAGAAGGTTGACTCGATTATCTTGGCTTGTTCCACCGCATGCCTCCTGGATGAAGTTTCTAGCAACAAATAAACATAAATGTTAGAAATTAGTGTGAAGTAAGAATGCACATGCAAGTAAAGACCAAATCACCTTGTGCTTAACTCGTCGTTTGCGTGCTCCTCCAATGTGCAAGAGTTTCAATGGATGAATACGGGCGTTTGCGTTCCCTTGCACCAAGGGTGTTTCTTTCAAGTATGTGATGGTGTTGGTAAGCTTCTGGATGTGGGACTCCTTTTCTTGCATTGTTGTTCAAGACTTTTAACTACCCTCTCCGAAGAGGAAACACTCTCTTGTAATGCCGTCGTCTTGAGGTGAAGAGCTTGACATTCGTGCATCCACATATGCAAAGAAGCACCTGCACCCATACACAGCCGCTTGCAATAGCCTAACAAGCCTGCTTCTCCCTCCCAAGAAATTGAAGAAATGTGGAAAGGCTATTAAACGGTGGATGGAAGCGGCTTATAGGATCGTAAGGGTACAAATGGCCATCCACTCAAATGTCAACATTGGTCTCACAAGCGGTGCGACGTTCCTGTGATGACCTTTGATCACCTCACTAGTGGTCTTCGGTGCAAATGCCGTGGGTAAGCGAATATGTATGCTTTTGGTTGCGGAGTACGGGTGTAACAAAACATTTGTGATGTCCGTGAGCACCATGGAAGCTGTTGCGTGAGGAAGCAAATGATGAAAAGATAGAGGGAAAGGGTTAGAGAGGCCTGCAGAATGGGAGGAGAGAAGGAGGGAGGGAGGGAGGAGAGATTGGGGAGGAGAGGAAGGTAGGTAGAGAGGGAGAGGAGGAGAGAAGAGAGGAGGAGGGAGGAGGAGGAGGATGGATAGAAACAAAATGTTTATTACTTTTTGGGGGAAAAGATTTTGAAAAAATGGACTTTTTAAGCTTGTGGTTTAAAAAATGGTCAAAAAATGATTTTTGGATATGTATATATGTTGGGAGGGAGTTTTAAGTAAAAAACAAATGAAAATTAAATTTTTAAAAAAAGTCAAATTTTGACTCTTTTTGACCCACGGAATTGCTGATGTGGACACACCCTTATGCTTCCTTCACTTAACAAAAGCTAGAGAGAGAAAGCAACCCTTTAGGTCCACATCAACATTTGTCTAAAAAAAAGGCTAGAAAAGCCTCCAAAACTACCCTTTTTAAAAAAAGTCAAATTTTGACTCTTTTTGACCCACGGAATTGCTGATGTGGACACACCCTTATGCTTCCTTCACTTTAACAAAAGCTAGAGAGAGAAAGCAACCCTTTAGGTCCACATCCTACATTTGTCTAAAAAAAAGGCGAGAAAAGCCTACTCAAAACTACCTTCTTCAATGCCCTTGCCCCCTAAACCCCACACAACATTAGCTTTAATCCCTAAAAATTAGGATTCCTTACAAGGCCCATGCAAGGTTCATATTTCTCCTAATGCTTTTTGAAGATATGACAAAAAAGAAGAATTTTAGTGATTTTTTTTTAAGAAATGTAATTTTTGAAGATATATTTGGCTTTATCTTTTCAAGGGCCTTTTTTTAAAACCAATATTGATATGTTTTTAAAACAAGGTGAGAACTCACAGTGGCCTGCATAATGGCAAAATTGGAAGGGACTACATTCGCAGGAATGTAGGCGGCGACCACATGATGATCGGCGGGGAGTCGGGAGCCCTGGTGGAAGCCTCATTCCTTGGGAATGGTCATCGATAGACCATTCTCGGCGATCACAGTCGGGGGAGGAGGGCCA
>NC_140956.1:40235669-40368169 GCF_014529385.1 Adiantum capillus-veneris | reverse complement strand
GTTCAAGTAATGATTTTAATGCGTCTATTAAATTTGTTAATCGTGTCGAAGGCGAATTGTAGAGGGAAACTATCTTGATGATTTTGTAGAGGGGGGGGGGGGGATTTAAGGCCTCAAAGGCTCAAAGAAACTCCTTGCACCTGCCTCCCAAAAGAGAAAAAAGTATGGGGATCCCCTCTGCAGCACTGTGAAACAACGACACACAGCGAGAGCCAAAAGCGAGGCGGGGGATGTAGGTGCACGTGATAAAGGGGGAGAGAGAAAGAAGAGAGAGGCCGGGTGTGTGTGTGTGTATGAGAGAGAGAGAGAGAGCGAGAGAGCGAGAAAGAGAGCTAAGGATAATGTGAGAGAGAGAGAGCGAGGACCAAGGTGTACAGCAGCCGGTGCACAAAATCGCAGATGCAAGTGTAGCCTACCTCGAACGAACTGGGGAGAGAGAGAGAGAGAGAGAGAGAGAGAGAGAGAGAGAGAGAGAGAGAGAGAGAGCAAGGACTCGCAGTGCTCGAAAAAACCTAGGTTTAGTGTAGTCCCACCTACAAATTTTGAAATTTAACTCTACATTTTGTATTTGAAGGTAATAAAACCGTCAAATTTTGTCGATTTACCTCTGTTGTTTCACATGTGTAGGTTTGGCAAGTTTTTGGAAAAAAGTTTTTTTTGAGCATTGGTGAGGAGGTCCCAAGGGGGAGGGGGGTTGCCATTGCTGGCGATGGCCATGCCACCGCCAAAGGCGACGCCATTTTACTAGTAGAAGTAATAAAATTTCAAATGTAACATTCTTAATTGAACAAAAAAGCCACTGATTTTATTGCATTAAGTGTATTTTCTTCGACCCAATTTTCAATACTTAGAGATTACTAGAAGATTGACCACAGGAGCACTTATATTGTCTTATGTTTGAAAGAACGAGGGGGGCGGGGAGACACCCTATGTATTTTTATCCAATCATTACAACATGAAGCAATCACAAAATATATTAAAGGACAACTCTCTCAGTAGCAACCACTACCAAAAAAAACGAGACAACTCAAACATACACACGTCCCTTCTTAAATTTAGTTTGATTGAAAAAACATTATCTAACATAAAGACCTTGAAAGAAGGTATACAAAGATAGCTTCATATCATAAGTAATTTTGTATTTTTTCTAAAAAACTAATAATTTCTCTCAAATAGGGTAAGAGGAAAAGTTATTTTTCATACTATCAAATGTAGCTAACTTAGATTAAATTTGTTCGATTTTTAATTGCTCAGAAAGACTCACTCACCAATCGGCAAAAAGACTCTCATCATGGAATCAAGGTCCTATGGACTATTGATTTATTTTTTGTTCTTTAAAGCTTTTTTCAAGCATTCCAAAAAAATGAACGCACCTTTTTTAAAAAAACATTTTAAAAAGATTCGATTTCTTTTATCGTAACACTTTTAAGGCCATTAGGGACACTTGTCTCACAATGAAATTTGAACGATCTTCATCCCTTTGGGTACTAAGCTCTTGGGTACTAAGGTTTTTAGCAGGCCAAAAATGAAAACATCTTTGGGAAAAAAAACATTTGAAATTTTAAAAGGGACACATGTCAAGGAAACAAATTTGAACTACTTTCATCCATATGGATACTAACGACTTTAGTAGGCCAAAAATGAAGGCTTTGATATCATTCTTGGATGCAAGTAAAACAAGAAGATCAAGATAAACAAGTGATAGAATCACAACGTCTGTCGAAGGCTAGAAAGGTATAAGCCTAGTAAAAAACTGAAGATGAGTAAGATCCTTACAAAGGTCACACACATGCAGATCAACCAAATGAATACGCATTACTACACAAGGGTATCGGATTCAAACTCTATTTGATTTGAGAATCCCTTGCATTACAAAGCACATGGGCCATTGTAAGCGGCCACAATAGGCAGCATACTCTCAAAGTTGCTGAAGAAGCACAAGCTTCAAACATTGACAAAAAACTACATGCGCAACAAAACCTGATCATGGTGGGATGGAAGGCTTGCATTTTTTTGCAAACCAATGATGGGCCGCACAACTGCTTGATCTGGGCCAACTTTGGAGGTGCATGCTTCCTGTCTGTCTTGATCTCCTGATCGGTTCAATTTGGGTGGCAAACACTGGCATCATTGCAATAAATTTTCCCTTCCTTGGCAAGTATGGTACAACATTGCCAGTGCTTTCTGTTGTATTGGCAACGGTGCTTCATCTTGTCCATTGTTTTTTGCAATGCCTGCCTTTGGGTAGCTGTAAAGACATGTCTAAGTTGGCAAGAACATGACCAGCATCAAAGATGAGCATGCTCTCTTGCTTTAGATCTCATTACACAACATCCAACCCATGCAAGTCCTCCAAATCCATTACCAGCATTGCTACACAAAAATTACACACACACACAACCCCAATATATGCACTTAATATCAACACAAGAAAGTGATAAATCCACACAAGATTAGCACACTAATCTCCATATGTTTCTCAGTATACCTGATGGCCTCCTCGGAGAGCTCTTCTCTAGCTGGCATAGCCTCAACATCACCTCCAACTATATGGCCAAGCCTCTATCCCATGCTTGCTCTAATATTGCTCCTTCAGAACCCAACTCCTCTACCTTCCAAGAAATCAGTCAGCAGAGTGATTACTAACAGGCATATGCAACAAGTTGTAGATCAGTCTTGGTGCTGTAGGTAATCATGTAGAATCGGAGAAATTTACCTCCTTGTCTCGCCCTCTTTTGTCTCCCAGTCATTCAGCTCATAACACCCACCTTAGCTCTAGAAAGAAAAAATACTTATACTTCTAAAGAACCGCCTCCCCTACACCTGCACCATATACTACAACCTCTCAAAGTACCTGTCACAAAGAGGCATGCATCTTCTATGCGGCCATAGTTCCAAAACGAACTCACCTGACTATGCTTCTACTCTACTCTCCATGTGGTGCTTGCTCTGCAATCCTGCAATTTTGTGCGGTTTCCTGATTTTTGCATGCAGTTTTTGGACAACCATTTTGTCGAGGCCCACCGTCTACCCTCTTTTACGGCTAGTTTCAGCCCTATTGTATCCCCTTCTTCCCAACTGCAGACACTTACCAGGCCAGGTGTCCAAAGCATGCAGATGCAGAAGCAATACATACCCAATAGAGCAAGAACATGGAGCTTAAAGCTTGAAGTATTGAGAGCAAGAAAGATACAATCCACCAATTTTCACAATTTTTTGGTGGTGAGGGAGGGATCAGGCACAACCTCCCAATCCCTACAGTAGTCAGGGCCCTATTTGAAAGAAAGAGACGGGCCCCTTTTTGTTAATCAAGCCTAACAGCCTTAGTATGGTTCTCTCAAGGATGGCATGGGCGTGTGAATGGCATTGCGGTAGAGAGAGGATGGGGGAGAGAGAGTGCAAAGAAGTGCAGATGACAAGACACTAGAATCAAAATACGTAATGTATCCATGAAAGCCACGGCCCTTGCAGCTTCTCGGGCTATGTTGGCATTATTGAGGGCTTTGGTGAAGGCAAGTTCTCCCTCCCCTCTCAGCTCGACATCTCCATACTACTTGCAGAAGATAATAGGTCCCCTCCCCTCTCAGCTCGGCATCATCCTCCTCCATTTTGTACAGCAGCCACCTATAGCAGCTATGGCGAGCTTGATCACCACACTGCCGTCGCCACTTTCATAGCACAACTCGCTTTTGCCCTCTCCTCTTGCTACCACTCTAGTATTGGGCGAAGATGCCCATCTCATAGATGATCATAGTAGTATTAAAAGCAGTAACATTGTCGAGCAGGGATACATTGTGGACCTACGTGTGATAAGAGCAGTAGGGTGCAAGCTCAACATCTCTCACTCAATGTCTATGAATGGTGGGACACTTATTGACTCCCGTCAAGACCTGTCATGCAAGAGTTGTAATCGGAGGCCGCCATGGCCCCTAGTGCAACCTCTCTCTCTCCTACACCTCTCTGCCATGGCCCCCACGACCAAAACCAAAGAAACACTCATAAGCTAGAGCATGGAATTGACGAGAAAAAACAGCAAAGATTCAGGGTGGTCGAACTTTGATCTATACAACCAATAGTGGAGTTGTGGGCACTGGGACTTGCGTGAAAAGCTGTCACATATTGGGGATTCCTAGCCTCTACAAAATTATATCTCTAGTTTGTTACTCTACATGTCATCGTCACATGGAGCACAATCTATGCAATAATAAGTGGGGGAGTACTCGATAGTAGCCTAGGGTATCATTGAACTTACACTCCCTCTCATAGTTGTTAAGTCTTTATCATTTAAGCATGCACCCCAAAATCTTTTCCTTGGTATTTCATATTTCAAATCTTAAGGCGTGTCCATCATTAGATTTACTCAATTTTCATTTGAATGAGTGTCCACTATCTTATTTCAACCAACCAGCATTTTTTGCCCATCAAAAATTGCTTGAAAATACAACTCAATCTTTTTTCTATTTTAGTAAGCAAAAAGAGAAGGCATCACTATAGCCTTTGCCCTTTGGGCAGGCCAAAAATTAAGGACTTTTACATATGCTCATGTACTTTTAGCCCTCCTCTGGAAAAGTAATAATGTGGATGTACGTGTTAGAAAAGACTAGAAGGGACACAACTCTAGTTTGGTTGAGATAGAGATATATCTATATCTATACTATTATAAAAGGGGGAGGGATTTTGCACCCCCCCCCCCCCCCCCCCCAATCCACATGGTGCAATTTGCACGCTCCGGCCACTGTGGCTTGTAAACCCGGCAACACAAGTGCTGAAAGAGAGATACACTGTGTAGAGAGAGAGAGAGAGAGAGAGAGAGAGAGAGAGAGAGAGAGAGCGTGCAAACACAAAGAGAGAGAATGAGAGAGAGAGAGACTTTTTCAATGGTAGTTGTCCCAATTGCGTGCGAACGTCAAGAGCCAGGGAGATGGTTACTTGTAGGGGACCGGAGAGGGAGAGAGAGAGAGAGAGAGAGAGAGAGAGAGAGAGAGAGAGAGGAGGAGGAGGAGGAGGAGGAGGAGGAGGAGAAGAAGAAGAACACACGCTGTCGCGCCGTGTTCGGGAAAACTGCGTGTCAGCTTAATATCCTGTCGTTTTCAATTTCAAAAATGCCGATTAACGACAAGGGGAAAAAGAAAAAATTTCGTCCCAAAATAAAGAAAAGTAACCCAAATTTTTGAAATCTCCTCTTGGCAAACTCAAGCAAAGGAATTTTGTATGTTTGGAAAAATGATTTTTCCCGAATTGACATAGAGAGAGAGAGAGAGAGAAAAAAAATAAGAACACACACACACACACATAGAGAGAGAGAGAGAGAGATACATGGGCCGAGACAATCGCACGACCTCAGGCCCGGGCTCTTGGGGTCAACTGTCACATCATTGTAGTAGGTTGTGGGGGCCTCAGCTATGGTGTGGTGAACCAGGGTAGGCCAACGAATTAGAGGCAGCCAAGGTGCACGAAGAGAGAGAGAGAGAGAGAGAGAGAGAGAGAGAGAGAGAGAGAGAGAGAGAGAGAGAGATACATGGGCCGGGACAATCGCACGGCCTCAGGCCCGGGCTCTTGGGGTCAACCGTCGCATCATCGTAGTAGGTTGTGGGGGCCTCAACTATGGTGTGGTGAACCAGGGTAGGCCAACAAATCAGCGGCAACGAGCCAAGGCGCACAAACCACCACATGCAAGGTCAATACATAAGGTCCGATGGTCTGATTCTGGGGTCCATTGGCCAAACATAAAACTCTTTATGCAATACGTGATGGCTTCGAAGAGTAGCATATAGTCAATTACACTATCCCCATTCTGTTTTCTACATGTAAATCCATTGGTTTCACTCCACAAAGATACATGATTGGCAATGATCATACCCGTGCTATTACACATGTGTAAAAGTAACTTTCCATAGTGATCCGGCTCTTTCTCATCCATTGAAGTACGATCGTACAAGTGAACTTCCTCCAACTCCCTTGAAATGTATGGCATATCAAATTGTTGAGTATCATGTTGCAATGTTTTTGTGCGAGCATTCATATCCCCAAATACAATAACATCACCTTCTCCTTTGAACTAAGCAATGTCCTCTTCTAAATCAAAAAAATGGCTGATCTCTATCCATGCAAGCATAAAAGGGGGAATCATGATGAGGAATGTAGCAACCTACTACAAAAATGGGTGCTCTTTTTGGTGTCATAATTTTCAGCCATACATAGCGTTTGTACTTGTCGTCTTTCACAATTGATATAATGTCTTCCAATCCTTTCTTAACCATACATGCTACCCCTCCTTGCCCCCTCTTCATTGCTTGACCACATCAATGAATGTACACTGTAAGCCTCCAAGTCGTTAATCCTTTGTGTATCATGCTCCCAAGTTTCAACAAGAAGTACAACATCGGCTTTGCTTGTTAGTTTTTCAATGCCAATCCCCGCATTCCATGGGTATCCATTGTAATTCCAAAAGCATATTTTCAATTGTAACTTGGTCTCATAGGTCGTGCATCCCTATTTTCTTGAGGAACTTGCCTCCTCCTTGGGCATATTTTCTTCGTGAGAGATCTCCTTGTTTTTCTTATTCTTTTCCTCATATGCCTTGCGTGCATATTTTTTTTCTTAATAGTGCAATCTTCACATACAAAACATTTTGTATCCCTAAAATAGATCCAACTATTATCAAGGATGATCTTTCGTTTGGTCTCATCCGGCATGGTGCATACAATTGGCCGTTCTCCCGAGCGAGAAGCTCCTTGCTTACCCACTCTATGTGCTCATAAACCATAACTCCGGACATGCCAAAGTGGGTTTTAAATAAATCTTGGATAACAATGGCAAGAGAAGGAGGAGTCTCTAACTTCTCTTCGGGAATTCCATGAATAACAATGTTCTTGGAACATCGCTCTTGTTCTTTCAACTCCTCCACATCCACATTCTCAACATTCTTTGTTTGAGCCATAGCTTTCATGGAAGAGGAATTGGGAACCACATTTTTATTACCACATACATCAGCCCAAGACTTGTTTGTGTTGTGCATACATTTTTCATGTCGCATACAACCCGACTCATGGTGTCAAATTTGTCCTCTTTCAATACACAGACATGCTCTACTTTGCTCATGCGCTCCTTCAAAGTATTCAAATCCACAAGAGAGTGTTTACATTCCTTGACTTCCTCTTTAAGTTGCATCAAACGTGTTATTTCGATCTCAAGTGTCCTCTTGGGATTCTCATTCTCAACCACAAGTACCCGCAGTGTGCCATTCTCCATTGCAAGTGCCCGTAAGTCTTCATCTTGTTTGTTTATGGTCTCTTGCAATGATACCAAGTAAACCATGATTATAGTTTTTGATGTCGTTGGTTGAATGGTTGTGTTGTTATCTCCACACTTATGAGATTTTGGATCATTTTTCACAATGGTTGTGGACCTCGTTGAAGAAGAAGAACCCTTGCAAGTGCCGGAAGACATTGTATGTCAAATAAAAGATGAGAGTCAACTTTCCTGAACCTGTTCACTTCAAAAATGCTGCTCTACAGAATTGCCTTCCATAGCTCTAACTTTTTTTTTCTTTACACTAATACGTAGAGGGCGTCGTGCTCTTCGATTGAGGCTATAAATCACCCAAATTGGAGTTCAAATGAAGAAGTAATGATCAAAAGAGTGAATTGTTGTCTACTAGGTCAAAAAACGGCTGCACTAGAGATAGATAGATAGATAGATTCTATTATCGTCCTCGGAGGTCAAATATGACCTATGGGACCAAAGTTACATGTGATGTAGTATGTGTATGGCTGATGAGTGACTCTCGATGCTCCAGAATTGTAGTGATGAGAGTCGCAATGGAGAGCCTACACTTTGGCTGGGAGAGGAAAGTGTGTAGGTCTAAGTTATGGCTGAAAATGTGAGAGAATCAAGTTCGGATGTGATCAAAAGCTGAGCACTCTAGTAGTGTGTGGTACTCAGACTCTCGAACTTGCAGTGAGCATAATGTGCACAATCGATTTGACTCTTCTCCATTGCCCCAACGCCCTATCTCGCATCGAAGGAAATGGGAGCTAAGCCGAATTGCTGCGATAGTGCGTATCGCGGACAAGGGAATAGGCTCAAGCATGTAAGTGTGAGTACGGTTTCCTCTCTCAGCGAAGAACATGGTTTTGTAGTTGGGGGCAATATAGGTGGTGTAATGTATGAAGCGTGACCCACCAGATTTCTCCCAAGCCGTAATACATTGGCGTTGTAGAAAAGCTTCATTCACTTGAGAGTCAATTGAAGCATCATGTAGCAAGTGTAATGCATCCCATCTCCCAAACCACTTCTTTATGTCTTGCATCCATCCCGTGCTCAAGATCTTGCTTTTATGCGTCTTTTGAACTTTTTTGCTTGCTTCCCATGCAATTGTAGGAAGTCGATGTGAGGGGTTTTGACGCATCTTTATCATGTACTCCACAACCCTTTCCATGCCCATAACCTCAATTGGAAGAGATCCCGACTCAAGAAGTAGGAGCATATATGGTGTTTGTGTCTTAACTTGGAGAAAGTTTGTAAGAAAACGCTTTTGGACATTCTCAAACTCTTTCCAAGTAGACTTTGAGATGCTCCCGCCCCACACTTCAACTCCATAAAGAAGAACCGGTGTCACCAATGCATCAAAAAGATACTTCTTGAGAACCCAACACTTGATGTTTCCCGCATTACACATGTTCTCAAATGCATAATATGCTCTCTTTCCCGCTTCCAAACGACGCATAGCACATTCATGCCACTTGTGATTAGATGGAACCTCAAGGCCAAGGTACTTAAAGCTCTCAACAACTTCAAGTGTCTCGTTGTTGTACACAATGCATGGCTTCTCCTTATGGTTGGTTTTCACAAGCATAACCTTTGTTTTGGATTCATTTACAATCAGCCCACTATGCAAGCAAAAGTTCTCAAGGACAACCATAAGCTTTTGTGCATCTTCTAAAGTGTGTGCTAGAAGCACTACATCATCCGCATACAACAAAAGCATGATTGCCGCATTGCAAATAGTGACCTCTTCAATGCCTTCTTCTTGCATAAAGTCAAGTACCATTTGTTCCAATTGATCGATGCATAGACCAAAGAGAGTTGGTGACAATGGACATCCTTGTTTAACCCCAATAGTGCTTACAAAAATTTCTGAAATTTCTCTTCCCATGCGCAATTGACAAATCACCTTCTCATAGATTCGAGAAACCGCAAGCATAAACTCACTTGGAACTTGGAGTTCTTCCATTCTTCTCCACAAATTGCTACGTGGAATCATATCAAAGGCTTTCTTAAAGTCCACAAAACAACAATACAATCGCTTGCCTTTCAACCGACTTTCCTCCATGAGAACACGAAGAGTGACAAGATGATCAATGGTGCTATGGCATCGACGAAAACCCGCTTGTCCCTTTGCACGCTTGTCATTCTCTTCAGCCCAATCACTCAATTTCATCTCCATTATGCACCCAAACAACTTTGCCATAAGAGACCCAATCATTATAGTCCGGTAGTTGCTTACATTCTTTACATCCCCTCCTTTATGCAAAGGCTTAACCCAATTAGTACTCCAATCATAAGGCATACCATGTTAAAGTGCAAGGTTGAACATATCACACATCCACTCATGGGTAAAATCTCCCGTCCATTTGATCATCTCCGGCTTGATACCTTGAAGATCTCCCGCTTTGCGAGTGGCCAACTTTTCAAGCCCACCGCATACATCCTCAATAGTAAAAAAAGACGGCATACATGGGAGTGAACCATAAAATGGCATTTTTTCAGTATTTTCTTGCTCATATAATTGCCTACAATGTGTGTTCATATCCACTAGACTCAAGTTACCAAAATTCTCAACCCGCTTGCCTCTCAAGTTTCTCCAAAATCTTCCACATGCATGTGCCTTTTCTTGGACTTGAAATTCTTGTTGCTTTACTTCCCATCTTCTTCTCTTCTTTTGAATCAATGCCTTGTATGTATGCAAATGACTTTGATAGTTGTCTTTGTCCATAGTTGCATCAAGCTTTATCAAGGACTTTCGAGCATCTTGACATTCTTTATCAAACCACCTTTTGTGTGATCTATCTTTGTTGATACCATGGAGATGCTTTATGGCAAAGCATTCTTCCGCACAAGAATAAATAGCTTTCTTGAAAGCTTCCCATTTAGTTTCCAATGGTGCATCACATTGAAGCTTTGTCATCCATAATTTTTGCTCAACCATTTCAATGTACATTGGTGCCCGTTTGAAATCCATACATAGTGATAACTTCTCTTTCCTTTGGCTCAAATTATCATGCTTAGTTTCTTCTCCACATGAAAGGTCAATATATAAGGTGCGATGGTCGGATTCTGGGGTCCATTGGCCAAACATAAAACTCTTTATGCGATACATGATGGCTTCAGAGAGTAGCATATAGTCAATCACACTATCCCCATTATGTCTTCTACATGTAAATCCATTGGTTCCACTCCACAAAGATACACCATTGGCAATGAGCATACCCGTGCTATTACACATGTGTAAAAGTAACTTTCCATAGTGATCCGGCTCTTTCTCATCCATTGAAGTACGGTCATACAAGTGAACTTCCTCCAACTCCCTTGAAATGTATGGCATATCAAATTGTTGAGTATCATGTTGCAATGTTTTTGTGCGAGCATTCATATCCCCAAATACAGTAGCATCACCTTCACCTTTGAAATGAGCAATGTCCTCTTCCAAATCAGAAAATGGTTGATCTCTATCCATGCAAGCATAAAAGGGAGAATCATGATGAGGAATGTAGCAACCGGCTACAAAAATGGGTGCTCTTTTTGGTGTCATAATTTTCAGCCATACATAACGTTTGTACTTGTCATCTTTCACAATTGATACAAAATCTTCCAATCCTTTCTTAACCATACATGCTAACCCTCCTTGTCCTCTTCGTTGCTTGATATTCTTTGACCACATCAATGAATGTACATTGTAATCCTCCAAGCCGTTAATCCTTTGTGTATCATGCTCCCAAGTTTCAACAAGAAGTACAACATCGGCTTTGCTTGTAAGTTCATCAATGCCAACCCCCGCATTCCATGGGTATCCATTACAATTCCAAAAGCATATTTTCAATTGTAACTCGGTCTCATAGGTCACGCATCCCTATTTGCTTGAGAGACTTGCCTCCTCCTTGGACACATTTTCTTCATGAGAGATCTCCTTGTTTTTATTATTCTTTTCCTCATATGCCTTGCGACGCATATTTTGTTGCTTAATAGTGAGATCTTCACATACAAAACATTTTGTATCCCTCAAATAGATCCAACTATTATCAAGGATAATCTTTCGCTTGGTCTCATCCGGCATGGTGCATACAATTGGCCGTTCTCCCGAGCGAGGAGCTCCTTGCTTCCCCACTCTATGTGCTCCATAGACCATAACTCCGGACATGCCAAAGTGGGTTTTGAAGAAATCTTCAATAACAATGGCAAGAGAAGGAGGTGTCTCTAACTTCTCTTCGGGAATTCCACGAATAACAATGTTCTTGGAACGTCGCTCCCGTTCCTTCAACTCCTCCACATCCACATTCTCAACATTCTTTGTTTGAACCATAGCTTGCATGAGTGAGGAATTAGAAACCACATTGCTACCACATACATCAGCCCAAGACTTGTTTGTGTATACATTTTTCATGTCGCATACATCCCGGCTCATAGTGTCAAATTTCTCCTCTTTCAATACATGGTCATGCTCTACTTTGCTCATCCGCTCCTTCAAAGCATTCAAGTCCACAAGAGAGCGTTTACATTCCTTGACTTCCTCTTCAAGTTGCATCAAACGTGTTGTTTGCATCTCAAGTGTCCTCTTGAGATTCTCATTCTCAACCACAAGTACCCTTAGTGTGCCATTCTCCATTGCAAGTGCTCATAAGTCTTCGCCTTGTTTGTTTACGGTCTCTTGCAATGATACCAAGTACGCCATGATCATGGTTTCCGATGTCGTTGGTTGGGTGGTTGTGTTGCTATCTCCACACTTAGGAGATTTTGGATCATTTTCCACAATGGTTGTGGACCTTGTTGAAGAAGAAGAACCCTTGCGAGTGCCGGAAGACATTGTATGTAAAATAGGAGATGAGAATCAATTTTGTTGAACCTGTTCACTTCGGAAATGCTGCTACAGAAACGACTTTCATAACTCTGAAAATTTCTGTCTTTACATCAATGCGTAGAGGACTTCGTGCTCTTCGATTGAGGCTATAGATCACCCAAATCGGAGTTCGGATGAAGAAGTTAATTATGATCAAAAGAGTGGACTGCTGTCTACTAGGTCAAAAAACGGCTGCACTGAGAGAGAGAGAGAGAGAGAGAGAGAGAGAGAGAGAGAGAGAGAGAGAGAGAGAGAGAGAGAGAAGAAGAAGAAGAAGAAGAAGAAGAAGAAGAACACACACTGGCCATGTTTGGGAAAAATGTATCTCAACTTAATATCAGGTCGTTTTCAATTTTAAAAATGCTGGTTGAGGACAAGGGGAAAAGGCAAAATTCCGTCCCAAACTAAAGAAAAGTAACCTAACTGTTTGAATTCTCCTCTTGGAAAATTCAACCAAAGAAATTTTGTAAGTTTGGGAAAATGATTTTTCCAGAATTTTCACACACACACACACACACACACACACAGAGGGAGTTGTGTGTTGAGTAGTGTGCAGGTCAAAGCGCGCGCACGTGCGCACACACACACACACACACACACACACTGAGAGAGTGGGTGGGTGGGCACTTTAGAGAGAGAAGACATTTTGAGGTAAGAGATAGCGAGACGGAGGGAGAGACAAAGCAGGAGAGAGAGAGAGAGAGAGAGAGAGAGAGAGAGAGAGAGAGAGAGAGAGAGAGAGAGAGAATCCACATAGCACTGCCAGGGGCAGTGCCACCATTTAGGGCGGCACTGTTTTACTAGTACATCTACAAAAGGCCACAATGGCGAGAGAGAGAGAGAGAGAGAGAGAGAGAGAGAGAGAGAGAGAGAGAGAGAGAGAGAGTGTTACCATATACATGTGGTAGTGATGTGTGTGAACACACTAAAACCGCCAGGGCATTTTTTCCCTCTTTAGGAGTTTTTTTTCCCTGTGCATTGTATATACGCCCATCACTCTAGGGCTATCTATCTTTCTATTGCACACTAAGTAATACACTCTCAGTTGTGTGCCTTGAGCTTCCTTCGTCTTCTCCAAGCTGTGTATATTTTCTTGCAACCCTAATTCCAATAATTGGTATCAGAGCAGGTTGCATCCTCTCGGGCTTAGTCGCCTGCAGCTCCAACACACGCCTGCTCATTTCCGCTTCTGTTTCCACTACAGCCAGGTTTGCGTAGGCAATTTTGTCATTTTGTGCAAATTTTTTGTTAGTACCAAATACTGCATAACAGGTTGCATATAGTCTACTGCCGGTTGTGTTATATAGGACGTGTTGGTTTCACTCAGTTTCTCCTCATTTTGGGCAGTTTTCACATCAGGTGCATGCATTTTCCATGGCTAACAACAACAAAGACGAGTTCAAGATGTTTGTTGATGAGGACAGATTGGATGGGGACAATTACCCTATGTGGGCTTACATGATGCAACATGTTCTTGTGTCAAAGGGCATCTGGAATATTGTGCAGGGCATTGATGTACGTCCTGGTTCTGAGGATGTAGGCAATGTTGAGGATGTTGCAGGTCTTGTTGCAAGGATTGCTGCTATTAGAGTTGTTTTGCCTACGAAAGAACAAGCTCGTTGGGATGTAAAGGATGCACATGCTCATGCATTGATTGCATTGTCTGTGAAGCGCACCATTACTCCTCACATTCGTTCAACGAAATTTGCAAAACAGGCTTGGGATATTCTAGCAGGTCTTTATGCAAGCTGCAATGAGGCTAAAATTGCTTTGCTGCATAAAGAGCTGGAATCAAAGATTATGCATGAGGGAGATGATATGGACACTTTCCTTGTTGGTGTCAAGGATAGCAATGCGCAACTTATTTTTGCAGGCGAAGTCATTTCAGATAGTTCCCTTGTGCAGATTGTTCTTGATGCCTTACCAGATTCTTACCAGACTTTTGCTAGTAAGTTTTTGTCAAGAAAGGACAAGAGGACAAAGTGTGCAGATGTAAGAAGGCTTTGTATGGGTTAAAGCAATCTCCTCGTGCTTGGTACGAGACAGTTGCCACTCATTTGGTCAAACAAGGTTTTCATAACAGTCCAACAGAAAGCACATTGTATGTGAAGCGTGAGGGTGATGTACTTCTCATTGTGGTTCTTTATGTAGATGATTTGCTGATCACTGGACCAAATGAGAGAAATATTGCTAAATTGAAGGCTGATTTGAATGCTACTTTCAAGATGAAAGATTTGGGCCTGTTGATCATTACTTGGGTATACAGTTTAAGCAGTGTGATGGTGGTATTGCCTTGTGTCAGAAAAGTTACATAGAGACATTGCTATGTAAGTTTGGACTTGAGGATTGCAAACCTATTGCCACACCCATGGAAACAGGTTTGAAATTGAGTCTTCATGATCCTGGTGATCCTGCAGATGTCACTCTTTACCAAACTGCTATTGGATGCCTCATTTCTGTATGCAACACAAGGCCAGATATTTAGTTTGCAGTCTCACAGGTCAGTAGATTTATGCATAGCCCAGGGTCTAAGCATTGGCAGGCTGTCAAGAGGATTTTCCGCTACCTTAGTGGCACTTTACATCTTGGCTTGTTTTATCCCAAGGGTGGATCATTACCATCAGACTTACATGCTTTCTCATACTCAGATTGGGCTGGTTGTTTTGACATGCAAGTGTCCACAAGTGGTTTTTGTTTCATGCTGGGCAATTCATGTATATCATGGTTCAGCAAGAAGCAACCTACTGTGGCCACTTCTAGTTGTGAGACTGAGTACAAGGCAGTCTTCACAGCTACAGTTTGAGTGTGTATGGCTCAGACGCCTTATGGCTAATTTGGGTGTTGGATATGACATTGCAAACACTATCTACGCTGACAGTCAGAGCGCATTGGCACTTGTGAGGAACCCAGTTTTTCATGCTTGCACAAAGCACATTGAGGTGCATTACCACTATGTCAGGGAGAGGCTCTCAGTAGGAGAGATCAGCTTGGCTTATGTGCCAACACAGGACAACCTTGCAAATCTTTTCACAAAGGCATTGTCTCGTGAGAAGCTCGAAGCTTTTTGCAAAGCTTTGGGCTTACTCCCCTTTGGGGACTGATCATGTCCTCAGGGCATGGCACTTCCCTTCACTCATGTGCCAGCTCTCATTCACCGCATCACTCCAGGGAGGATTTTTTACCATATACATGTGGTAGTGATATGTGTGAACACACTAGGACCGTCGGGGCATTTTTTCCCTCTTTAGGAGGTTTTTTCCCCCATCATTGTATATACATCCATCACTCTAGGGCTATCTATCTTTCTATTGCACACTAAGATACAATCTTAGTTGTGTGCCTTGAGCGTCCTTCGTCTTCTCCAAGCTGTGTGTGTTTTCTTGCAACCCTAATTAAAAGAGAGAGAGAGAGAGAGAGAGAGAGAGAGATTTTGCTTCTAGAATTTTAGGCTTATCTCTTGGATATTTTTTGTTTGTTTATTGATCTAATGTAAAGCATAGAAAAAAAACCCCACAAAAGGCCCCCATCACTTGTTCAAGGATTTTTTGACTATAAGAGGCATGGCGGGCAAAACTTATAAATGGATACTGAAGACGTAGAAGATTCTATACCTCAAGAATAACCTACTTCTTGGTGGAAAAAATTGTGAGGAACCAAGCTCTATTAATCTGCATGCAAATTGCTCGTTTTTGCTTCCTCTGACAAGTCTTGAGGTCTAGGAACTGGCGAGTCTCTTAAAAAGACCCATCATCAACTAGCTTCAAAGAGATTATACAAAAAAGCAAGGAAGTGATCATAGCTATTGGAAAAACCAAGAATTTTGAGGAGCAAAAGCAAGCAATTGAAGCATCACGATCTCAGTCACAACTAGCTCATGAAAAGTAGCTCCCAAAGTAGCCTATGTCACTCTGGGAGTTTGTAGCTTCATATTGTATCTTGTGGCCAGTTAAGGCACATCCCGTGCTTGAGGGTTAACCATGATGACTTGTAGTCCAACATCCCAAGAAAAAAAAAAACAAGCATATGACCTTGTTTATTAAAAAAGTCACCGACACATCCACATGCCCATGCCATAAGTGTGCACGTTTGCTACTATGATCACAATTAGTTAAGATGTTGCATGAAAAAAAAAAACCTTGGTTGCAAGAAACGTAAAAGGCATGCATATTTGTCACCCTTGCAATATTTGCACACAGTCTGCCTTAACAATCCCTTGCTTGAGGTGCTAGCATTGAATGTAGATGAAGCGTGTTTGGTTGTAATAAGAATTCATTTGCAAAAAATTGTGAGTTGACTTTCAATGGGCAATATGGACTATGGGCAATATGGACTAAGAAATAGCATTGTGAACGTTGTAGCGAATCTTGAGTAAACACGCCAAGATCTACCTCACTTTTTGAATGATGAATCATCCATCTTGGTTGGCATAAAACTCAAACTCAAATACTTGAGCATTGATACTTGAGTGGCATAGTTTTCCCTTTGCCTACCATTAAAAAAACTCAAAGACTACTTGATGCATCACTATATACAAGAGCAAATGTATGCTTAAAGACGGCTTGGTTGACCGACATTGCCAGCCTCTAAGACACAACAACACCAATCACCATGGAGAATACAAACATTGAGGGAGACGAACACACAGATGTGATGATCCATGGCATAACCATAGCTGCTCAAGTAGTGGATTTCAATGATAAAATTGTTTGCCAAGCAAGGGAAATAGCCCAGGCAATAGACCATTGGGCCTTTTTAAAGACCAACATTGTGAAGGATTAGCATTTTGACTCTTTTCTTTGCTAAACCAAGGAAATACCAGGAGCATGTTTCTTTTACATACCAAATGGTTGCAAACTAGGAACTCATGCACAAAGACAAATGCTTTGCTCTTCACATATAGACCTTGTTTTTCAAAAAATGACAATAATGACATAACAAGTTCTTGGGTCTATTTGGGTGCGATTACGCAAAGGAGTATTAAAGTGCTTAACAAGTAGCAACGACACAAACATTGAGAAATTGTTAAATTCACAAATGGGTTACCGCAACTTTGAGTGCTTGCGAACATCGCTGGACTACAAGGTAAAGCTGAAAAAGATGTCTTTGCCATGATATGTCAACTTGGGTCACGGACATTTTTCATCACATTTTCCTCTATTGAACGCCGATGGCCACCCCTTATAGACATATTAAAAAGCATATTGAGAATAAGAAGGGAGACGAATGAAACAGAAGTTTCATTTCTTAGACGCATCATGTGAGCACACTCGATCACCACAACTCGGTACTATGTGCATCAATTCCTTGCAATGAAGAGCTTGATATCTAAAGAAAGTAGTAGTTGTGAAAAAAATAAAGATTATTTTTTTGTGACAAAGTTCCAAAGTCATGGTAGCCAATAGGACCATGGGCTCCTTTGGATTGAGAGCGTACCCACTCAGGACAAAGACTCGGACAACTTTATCACTCAATTCATAGATAAATACATGTTGACTCATAGTTCTATGCTCCCAATGCACCTAAGATGCACAAACACATCACCACCGAAAGACATGCTACAAAAGGGCCACTAGTGCTGCTTTGACTTCCCACGCTACCCAATGCCTTCCACACTTATCATCTACCCTATCATTTTCCCAAGAGTTTTAAACATGGAAAATATTAACAAATGCAAAAAAACAATAAATATATTAAAGAAATCCTTCACAATGTAGCACAAATTCCTATATTGTCATTCAAGGAATGGTTACAATCTTTGACAATAACATTCCAACACTAGATTGAAGCGCTTGAAGCAACAGTTGACGTTCCCATGATTGTGCTCAAATGGCATCGAAGAGATACATACACAAACAACTTCAATCCCATATAAAAGACTTATGGGATGCCAACACAGATATTCAATTCTCTCTAAATGCACATGGAGCAGCCAATTACTGTACCTCATACATGGCAAAGTTCGATGACACACTCATAGAAGCAATCGATACACAACTAGATGAGTGTGTCAAAAACAATGCAAAAACAATAGACATGCTTTGAAAATTAGGAAATACCATTCTCAATACTCTAAAAGATTAGCACTAAACAAGCAGTATACATTGCCCTCTCACTCCCTCTATATAGCTCCACACGTGAGTTCACCTTCATTAACACCAATGACCCCACAAATAGTGCTTTGCTGCTTAAAAGGAAACTCATGCTAGAGAAACTTGACCCCTCTAGCAATGACATATTCTTTGAAGCAATGGTGGACAAGTATGCTCACAGGACAACGACATTTCACAATGTTTTCTTGGCTGACTTTGTTGAAAACTTCAAAAAAAGAGAACCACTTACAAGGAATTAAAGAGAGTCAAAATCATTCGCTACATTTGTTACAACAATATCAAAGAACCAATCAATTTCCATAAAGAGTAATGCTTGCTATTATACCCTTGGAACCAAAATGAAGACCAACACTGGTCACATAGCTCATCGTAGAAAGACATTTACGACAAAAACTTTGATACTATTAAGGGCAATGAGACCAAATTCATTGAAGAATCCATACTTGAAGACACAAACAACACAAAAAAAATAAGAACTTCAACAACAGAAGATTCTTCATGTGCCAGCCACACCCACAATGAAATTGACATTGCCACTGACCTAGGGATGCACATCGCTCCAAGACATAAACAATCTTTCCAAGCATCTAAAATAATCACAGGGCCTAATGAGGTTTTTTTCAATGTCTTAGCTATGCTTAATCCACAACAAGAACATATTTTCAATTACATAATTTTGAACAAGCGTTTGACATGTGGTGGAGGAATAGGGGAAACTTTCACTCTACTTCTACTCATCCAAGGCTTGCTACATTTTTATGATTGCAAATCTCCTCAAGACCCTAGAGGAATAAAATCTTTACTCATGGCATACACAAGGAAAGCTACTTTCAACATTGGAGGTACCACCATACACTTTGCTCTACATCGTCCATTGGTGACAACCGCAACCACAAGCCTATGTGTAGAAACCCTTGATGCCTTAACATTGATATACAAGCAACTATAACAAGTTGTATTTGATGAGGTGTCCCTAATAGGGAGCAACCTATTGGCCCTCATTGATGCAGGCTTGCATGCTATAAAACAAGAACACGATAAGTCATTTTGTGGTTTGGATGTGCTCCTCCGAGGTGAACTTTGCCAAGCTAGCCCTGTGAAAGGTTCATGGATATCCAGTAAGAAACCTTCCATACTTGAAAAAATTTCACCATCTTATTGGCACAAATTCTGAAGGTGTTTTGAGCTCACAATCACAATGTGCCAAACTAACTCTCAATACGTCATCATTGTAAATAAAATATGCACGAATAGGCAATCAATTGAAGACATAGACTACCTAAATAGAAAATACCACTATCCATTACCAAACACCCATTTGATATCACATTTTTTTAACTCAATGCCCACAATATCATAATTTTCTATGAAATGGAAGGAGATGCACAAAGTTTTACTGCAATAGACACACACACATCAACATGCAATAGGACAATACTGTTAGAGCTGAGCCAACGTCAGTTAACACGAGTTGCTAAAGATCGAAGCTTTATGAATGCACATCGAGGATGAATACAAAAAAAAAGTAAAGATTGGAGTTACACACTTTTCACATTTTTCCAAATTGGCCATGTATTGTAATTTCTCGATTTATTTAGCCATTGTGATAATTATAACGTGTTACGGGCTCAATAAGAGTTCCAAAATGTAAATCATAGGTCAGTTAGTATACCTGGGTTGCAAATACAATAAGTGTGGAGCCTCAAAGTTCTTGGGCGCCGGACGTTACATATTTTAGACCTTTGCTAAAGTATAAAAGCCAACTTTGTAAATATTTTATTAAGTTTTCGATAATGAAAACACAGCGTGAGATAACGGCACTCACTTCTCTCCTTCTCGCGCTTCCTACTCCCTCCCCGGTTGTCACATTGTAGTCACGTTTGTTGCATTGCAACCGCAGGTAAGAGCTCTACGAAGCACTTCACAGTATTTTGTAGCTTTTGGCGTCGTCGACCCGCGGCTTAATTTCATCATACATAGGAATTTAAGCTTTAAAATGATAAACTAAGTATAGGTGGGGAATTGGGGCATCATTGCTAAACATTTAGATGCATTCTGAGTAAAAAAAGAATAGGTCAAAAATCCACTGCTGTTAATAATCGCGATTTTGGCACTTGACCTAAAGTAGGATTTGAGACCATAAGCATGTGTGCTTAGGTCTTATAAACTTGTCCTAGAAGTTTTGTTATGTTTGGATGTCATTTGATGATGTAACGGATGTGATTTGTTTGCCGATGAGCGATTGGCTTTTGGTGATTTTAGTCACTTGAGTGTAGCTTGAGTTAGATGCGAGTTGTTAGTTGTTTTCCGAGAGATTGACAACCTCTTGTAGCCTCTATGCACTAGTCGAGTTAGCTTCGTCCCATAGATTGAAAATTTAATCGTGGTTCTCCCTAAATCTGCAATAAGATAGGAGTGAGATGAGACACCCGTCCCACATTTGGCGCCGCTGCCAGGGATTGAAGAGATTTAAACTAGGGAAAAACACGAGCGTCTTGTGAAGTTATCCTTTAACTTCCTCTAGGATCTCCTAGGGTAGAAACCCTCTTTTAGAAATCGCATAGCCTAAGATTGTTGTCTTTTGCTGTGTAGAGGTAGCTTGGAAGTAATCGTACTTGCTGAGTGCCTTTAGGAGTGTAGGATTGTAGAACTAGATTAGGATTTTGAGGATGATTGATAGACGAGACAAGTCTTACGATCAATGCTCATAAAACCATAAAAAACAAGAAAACGAGTGTTTGTGGACACTTTCCACAACCCCATTGCATGAGAATCTAGGAGTAGGATAAGTAGGATCCGAGGTGGATTTCAAAACGTTGCTCTCTCTGAAAGAATCAAGTGTGAGTTGTTATTGGAAGTTGCAGAATTTCAGGTCTACGGCTAGAAATAGCACAAAAAGACTCCAAACCACTCAATCCGTCTGGAGAGTAAGCTTAAGAGTTGTATGACCCAGTGGGTAAGCTCAAGGACGCTTTGAGGTAAAAATTTCAAGAGTTGGCCAAAACTCAGATTATTTACTTCTTCTAGATATTTTAGGCCAAATTAAGTTTTGACTTGATTCATAGGCTTAAAATAGATCATACAAAGACAGTCCACTAAAAAAGTTGAAAAAAGTGTTCATTTTGGGCCAAAAGTAAATAATCGCGATTATTAACTTTATGCTCCAAATTGACCAAGGTTCATACCAGTGACTCATTGCATGTGTACAAACAACTTTTATAAAGGCACAAAAGATTTGGATCACCAAGTTGGCAAAAAATTTGGTAAAAACTAAAGTTTGTACTGACTTTTTGAAACTTGAGTGTAAATTGGGGAAAAATTTGTCCAAACTTGATGGAATTTGATTCATAGGCTTATATTGATATGATAAACACGTGTACATGATCACTTGACCAAAAAGATGCAAAAAGTTGCCAGTTGTAAATAATTATGATTATTTACATCTGTCCCATTTTTCAACTTTTTTTACCAAGTCAGCATACCACTAGTTTTACCATGTTGTAATAAGCCCACAAACCAAATTTGGTAAGATTTGGATCATTGGATTGAAAATTGTGACCAAATTTGCCAAGTCAGTCTTTGGACAGAAAACTGATGACCATTTGACCAAAAATTGTCCAAACTTGATGAAACTTAGCTAGGGACCTTAAGTTGAGGTGCTTAACAGATCTGTGTCAAGATTGGGACAAAAACTTGCAAAAATTTAGCTGAAGTAAATAATCGTCATTAGTTACATCTGCTTCAAAAATTGACAATTTTGCATGTTGATATGTTTGAGTATATCACGAGGTCAAGCATACTAAGTAGACCACACAAATCAATTTTGATGAACTTTGGATCACAAAAGTCAAACTTAAGCTAGATTCTTGAAAACTGAGTCTGCGGACAGAAACTGTTGACAAATTGAGCAGTAATTATTCAAACTTGGTGAAACTTGGCTAGGGAGCTTAAGTTTAGTTGCACAACCAGTTGGTATCAACATTTTGGCCAAATAATAATAATAATAATAAGTTTCCATTAGTTAATAATCACGATTATTTACATTCGCTCCAGAATTGTGAAATTTTGCACAACTGAGTATACCACAGGGATAAGCACATCAAGTAGACTCCACAAATCAAATTTGGTGAAATTTGGATCACAAAATTGAAACTTAAGCCAGATTCTTGGAATCAGAGTCTGCGGACACTAAACAGTTGATACCTTGGACAAATCTTGATCAAACTCAACCAAACTTGTCTAGAGACCACAACAAGGTAATTACTTGGCAAAACAAGCCTTAAAAGTGTAGAAACTGAGAAAATAAATAATCAGGATTATTTACTTTTAAGTCGCAAAAAACAAGATTTTGGACTTTCGAGCTTGTATAGTGTTAGAAGAACATAATACAAGGCCATTGGCCAAGTTTGGGTGGTTCCATCGGATCAAAATTAATACATGATAACTTAGTTTTCAAGTTGCAGATTAGTCCTTTAGCTCCTTGCAAGGATAGAATTTGGAAATCTCAATTGTTGACTCACTTAGCTTAGAGTGAAGAACCAGGTTACAGGCAAAGAATTGGGAGCTTGACAAGAGTTGAATTCAAGTCAAGTGGAAAAAACGGATAACAATCTAATCTGCAGGTTAGGTTATTCAAGGCCTAGATTTTCATCCTTTCAAAGGCTGCAATCAATTCTGACACTTTCGAGCTAGAGTTAATCAACTCTTATGAGTCTAAGAGCAATCAACTACCAAAAGTACTTTGGCAAAAACAGTCTTATCAAACCTGAGCAGGAAATTTTTTTGCTAATCAATACCAAAATTTGCTAGGAGACAAGTTTCACAAAACCAGTCGACATGGACTCATCTTGAGCTGAGAGTTCAAGTACAGAGAGCAAGCTAGTAACAGTGGAAACACAGGTACAAGTGCAACATAGCAAATTTTACAGCTTTATGGCTACAATGGAGATAAAGTTTTGTATACAGATTCAAAAGGCCATAGATATGAACAGCAAAAGCAGCACAGGAACCAAGATCCTATTGATCAGAGTAAAACCAGATTCAAAGAACTCCCAGATGTTCACAGACTTCAGTGGAGCCATGTATTGCAAGCTCAAAGATGAAGTGTAGATAGAGGTGCAAAAATCCAACCCAAGTGTTTACCCAAAAATCTGCATAAGTTCGCAAAACATACATTTAGCTCATATGAAATCAGGGTCATTGTACATGGATTACAGTGGTCATATCTATAGTCGAGAGCCAAAATTGCAAGATCTAGTAGATCAACCAATAGAAGCCAATTTAATTGGAGAACCAAGCCAAAGACGGTACAAAGGTCAAGATGGAGCATTTTACAACTTGATGCTCAATGTTTTAAAAGAAGATGTCGATAACTTGGTCAGCATAGAAGCTGAAACTTCTCAGCTAGAGCTTGACATGATAGAACCAAATGAAATACCACCAGTCATGGAGTATTGCTTAGATTGTGAACAAAAAGATGGACATTTTGCTGAAGATTGTCCAAGAAATTCAGACAACAAGGACACATCAACTGCCAAGCAAGTTATAGAGAAAATTGGAAATATGAATCTTGATGTAAGTGCATTTAACTCATCACTTTTAATGCAATCAAATGATTTTGCATTACCTTTAGAAGCATCAGTAAGCACTACAAGTTCAAAGTCAGCATAAAGATGCACAAGCACCTGGAAAGCGTAAAATTGATCCTTTGAACAAAAAATTCCTCAATGAATTTGGTCAAGGTGTCGAGATCTCACCAAAGGTTGAAAAGACTGTTAGGTTTGTAAATGATTCTGCATCCACTGACACAAGTGTGAAATCATTCACGAGTCTAAGGGACACATCAAAAATTATGATGCTAGCTTTGTATGGTACACATAATTCCTATGCACACTATGTAGACCAAAAAGGAAAATTGTACAAAAAAGATCAACCTGTGTTTGAACGGCCCACATACCAGCTCATAGAAGTACGTCCAATGATAGATCAGAAAGGATGGTTCATTTCAGAGGAAAGAATCTATTATAGCCCATCCTCTCTAGAGCTGAAGGATATTACTTGAGTGAACCCGAAAATCTGTTCAGAGCCAAAATCTCCTCCATCGGAAATCAAGCTTCGATGTTGTGACCAAACAAGCATATACTTTGACCAAAACAATTGTAGATATAGACGAGAGTCTAGCATCTATGATGCCTTGGGTCCTGAAACCACAGAAGCTCATATCATAGGAGACCCATGGAATATACAATATTAGGGCGAAGATAATGCTATTTACAGCTTGACTTGGGGAATAGTTTGTCATGTTTCACGAAGATACATAGGAAACTATGCAGAAGGTTTACAAATGCCAAACATCAACAGTGCTACCCAAAGTGTACCTTCACAATCTCAAAAGGTGAGACTCAACCAGAGACAAACAGTTATGAGCTCTCACAATGAAGCAGGCTATAGTGATCACCCTAGGAAGAGGAGAGTTGTAAATCCATCAAGTTCAGCTCTAGTACCAAAAAATGCTACACCAGTTAGAAGCCCAAGAACTTCTAGCCAGCAGACCCCCTCAAAGCAAAAACCATTGGAAGATCATATGGTTGTTGGAAGTTTTCCATCGACCCAGAAACCATCAAAATCTGGAAAAAAATTCTTCTATGAAGATCATCAGGGACAAAAGTTTCAGTTGATCTCCACAAGTCAAAGTCAAAAGCCAAAAAATCTTATAGTGTTCAAACACTTGCATGAGACCAAGCTCGCATATGCATATCGAGATGCAAATGGCAATGATTCTCAGCAGGTTCATGACCTTGTACAAGCCCCCATGGATGCTAAACCTGAAGTCAAGGACTATCTGAAGATGATGCAAAGCCTCAAGCTGCCAGAACAGGTGACAGAAAAGTCAAAATCAATGAGAGCTAAAGTCCAAAAGGCTACACAAAGGTCACCACCAAAATCTCCTCCGAAAGACAGATTCTGCTTGAAAGTACAGTGGATCTTCTAAGATCAAAAGTTACTCAAATGCAGGCACACAATGCTTAACAATTGCAAGAAAAAGGTGCAGTATTACAACAAAATGAGCCAACATCGACGGAAGCAGGTGATCAAGACAAAGCCAATGTAGAAAAAGTTCAACCCACGGACACCGCCACCACAAAAGCACTCAATACATAAATAAATCCTGAGAAGATCAAGTGCAACATCACCAGTGAGAACGAAGAAACACTGTCAAGCAAAGTAAAGCTAGATTTTCAGCTAGACATGAACCTCATGTCCTTTCGCACTTGGAAAAAATGTAGCCAACCACAACTGGAAGATGCTCCTGAATTTGTGATCATATTTGGAGACAAACAAGCAGAATGCTAGGGATTCATCTCCACTACCATTGAAGTAAGTTCACAAATCATCATAGCTCAATTCCACGTGATCATAGCAAAGGATATGCCAGACGGCATCATAATGGGAATGCCAATGGCCCAGAAGATGTTAGAGATACAGAACTCAATGAAGATGCAGTCTTCAGAGGAAACAAAGAATGAATACCAAGACTGGTCACCCACAGATGACAGCACAAAGTCCTCAAATACAATTCAAATGGAAGATCTTAATGAAGATGATTCATCTCCATCAAACAGAGCTTCAGAAGAGCTAGAAGCAAATCAAGCAATAACAAGTGCATATCAAAAAGAGCAGAGAATGCCATCAAAACTTGAAGTTACGAAGATCAAAATTGCAAACACCATGGAATAAATAGGAAGTCCAAAGACCCAGACATTGCCAGCTAAATCAGCAGCTATAAGTCGCTATAAGTCAGATTAGAAAACAAAGTCTCAAGCCACCCTCCATAGAGACACAGTTAGATCAAGATGAGACCATGGCAAAAGATAGACAAAGATCTTCAATAGAACCAACAATGAGAATAGCTATAGTTCTCATCAGTACAAAAGGAGCAAGTGTCAGATGCAATGCTCTACTTGGTAAAGAAGCAAAGTACAATATGATTGCAGAGAACATCCAAAGGATCCTCCAGATCAATCCATGCAAACATGATAGCAAAACAATGTGAGGTTTTCATACAAGTCAAAAAGAAATGGTTGCTACCCTTAACGTCCAAAATCTTGAAGAGCAGGTAAAATTTCAGGTGAAGGCTTTAAAGAAAATGCTTACAGATGTCATCCTTGGACATCAGTGGGTGGTTAGACTAACACAAAGCATACAAAGAAGATAAAATGCTAATACTCTCTTTTCCAAGAGGTAGCCAACAACATTTACATGTACTATTAATGCTAGATTCAGAGTTGCAAAAGTCACAGGAATCAAAGACAAATCTTGCAGACAAAGGTAAAGCTAAAGTGGAACTTCCACCGATTAGCACAAAAGGTGTGACAGCACATGCCTCTACATCAAAGAACCCTCATGGATCAGCTTCTTCAAGCAAGTTAGGCTTTCAAAACTTCAAGTCAATTGCTGACCCAACTGAAACCTCTAAGGAGACACTCAGAAAAGCAAAGGTATATCAGCCAAAGTACTCAAGAAAGCAAAGAAAAGTTAAGCAAGTGTTTGTTCCGAGCAGTTTAGTCAAAGTCAATGATCCGATTTGGGTTAAAGACGGGAAATCAACACAAAAAGACAAACACATGGGATGGATAGCATCACACTGGAGCTTAAAGGAACAGGAGTACTATGGAGGTAATAGACAGATATGGGTACCAAAACTTCAGGTAAGGGCATATGAAGTAACATTAAGTCCCTCCCAAGAAAGAAGGCCCACAAGGTATCAACTTCGACAATATCCTAGGATACTTATGAAGCAGGTATACAACAAAACAACATCAAAAGATACTAAAGTCTACCACAACTCTCAAGGTGATACAGAACAAAGGCGGATCTCAAAGAATTTTTCTCTTGGACAAGGGTTCTACAAAGGATATATAAAGATTTGGCTACCAATCAACCATAAGCCAACTGCAACCACACCATACCTGCATGAAGATCTCAAGAACTCAACAAGACCTAGAGCAAGGCAAAGTCAACAAAGGAAATACAAAGTTCATCAAGAAATTTGGATTCCTGAGTCTTCCAATGCTCCTAGTCAAAATCTAGATGCTGACGGTGAGCAGAGGCCTACGACATCAACGACTCCTATCAACAGGCCCAATTGGAGAATCAAACAAATAATGGAGTCTTCACAGTCAAAGAAGAACAACCCAACCAATGACAATGCACATTTAAAGATGATAAAACAGGTATGGTAGAATAAACCTTCAATGCCAACTTGGTCCTTCACTAATCCTCTTTTTGAGTATTTAAGCTTACTTTTACCTGAAGAACTGTTTGTAGTAAGCACAAGAATGTAAAAAGTCACGTTGCCAGGGTGCAAAAAACACTCTTTGGCATAGTCAGAGTTGGGTTGCTGAGCCATAAAATGAGCAAATCATTAGTCCCAAAGCTTGAAGTCATATTAAACTCTGTGCTAGGGGTCGTAGTTATTAAGCTTACGCTCACGCTGAAAGAGTTGAGCATATCTAAGTCATGTTGCTCATGCTGGATGAGATGAGCATAAGAGACAAAGTCTATTAACTTACAATTGGTGGAGTGTCGTAGAGTCCAACACTCACGCATAGTGCACAGTAAGATGAGAGCACATATCCTTGTCAAAGAAAACCATTCTTAAAGGGGTGCCAGCTTGCAAAGCCATGTCATATGCTTTTATAGCTACACCATCTTTCTGAAGAACTCCTCAAAATCTTTCTTGCACAGCATATTGTTTCCCATGCATTTCTGTGTATGCATAAATAGGATGTCCCATTATTGGACATATGCACTAGACACTCTTTTTTGCTTCCACCCATGCACCTTGAGTGGACTACAACAGGCAACAAATGTTCCATCATGCTACCCTTTCATATTTGCTGTCTCTTTATTTTCATATCTATCAGGAAATAATCCCTTGAGTACTTTATTAATATTTCCCATGCTAATAAGTACTCCAATAATGCGCATATCCCAAAGGTACTTTTTTCCCACTGAGTTTTTTCCCTTTGGTCATCCAGGTATAAGACCCTAATTTAGATCCTCATCATTTTACTTCTCTTGTATATACTTTTCATAAATAAATAGCAGTCTCATCATCATGCTATTACAACGGACAAATGCAACATCATCTCTCACATCAGACATATTCGGACCAATCAAGATGTTGCAGCAAATTGAACCTCATCAAAAAATCCAATGACATATGAAGACAATCAGCCCATCAACAACCAATAAAAAACCTTCCACAACCTCCACAAACACTTTTCAACAGGGCCTAAAGACGGGCACTAAAATCGAAAGGGGGGAATGTTAACTGAGCCAACGTTAGTTAACAGGAGCTGCTAAAGATCGAAGCCTTATGAATGCACATTGAGGATGAATACAAAGAAGCAGTAAAGATTGGAGTTACACACTTTTCACATTTTTCCAAAATAGCCATGTATTGTAATTTCTCAATTTATTTAGCCATTGTGATAATTGTAATGTGTTACGGGCTCAATAAGAGTTCCAATATGTAAAGCATAGGTCAGATAGTGTACCTGGGTTGCAAATACAATAAGTGTGGAGCCTCAAAGTTCTTGCGCGCCAAACATTACATATTTTAGACCTTGGCTAAGGTATAAAGGCAACTTTGTAAAGATTTTATTAAGTTTTGGATAATGAAAACACAGCGTGAGCTAACGGTGCTCACTTCTCTCCTTCTCGCGCTTCCTGCTCCCTCCCCAGTTGTCACATTGTAGTCGCGTTTGTTGCATTGCAACCGCAGGTAAGAGCTCTAAGCATTGACGTAAACACTTCACAGTATTTCGTAGCTTTTGGCGCCCCCGACCCACTACCTAATTTCATCATAAGTAGGAATTTAAGCTTTAAAATCATAAACTAAGTATAGGCGGGGTATTAGGACATCACTGCTAAGCATTTAAATGCATTCTGGGTCAAAAACAACTAGGTCAAAAATCCATTGTTGTTAATAATCGCAATTTTGGCACTTGACCTAAAGTGGGATTTGAAACCATAAGCATGTGTGCTTATGTCTAATAAACTTGTCCTAGAAGTCCCATTACGTTTGGATGTCATTTGATGCTATAACGGATGTGATTTGTTTGCTGATGAGCGATTGGCTTTTGGTGATTTTAGTCACTTGAGTGTAGCTTGAGTTAGATGCGAGTTGTTAGTTGTTTTTGGAGATATTGACAACCTCTTGTAGCCTCTATGCACTAGTCGAGTCAGCTTTGTCCCATGGATTGACAATTTAATCGTGGTTCTCGCTAAATCTATAATAAGATAGGAGTGAGGTTAGACACCCGTTCCACAAATACAAATAACCTCTGATCCCAAGCTGATTAAAGGCCTCCATGCCAGACTTAGCCTCAAAATGAATATGGTTGTGGAGATCTATGCTAGCAACCTAACATATTTTAGGAGCTTGTCAATGGGGCTGATGGGGTTTTCATGGAAGCTTCCAACACACCACTCCACCAAGTGCTTCGGGTTCGCTTCAACAATCCCAAAATAGGCAAAAGGAAACATTAAAAAACAAACATTTCTACTCAAACACATCTAAAAAATATGGACACAAATTGAGAGAATACCACAATAATTCCAAATTGGCAGAAGCTCAAATAGCACAATATCAAGAACTCAATTTCCCCTTCAACCAACATCTGCAAGAACTACACACAGGTTGCAAGGCTTGACTTTCAATACACTTGCTTTTAGCCCATCAAATATTAAGACACATGGCCTAATGTACACGAACCTCTCGCGTATAAAAGACCCATGCAACCTGTATCCTCTAGAAATATTATGCCCTGATCACATAAAGGTGGGAAACTCTGTCTTGCAAGAGATTACTCACTTCCAAAAGGATGTATATTGGATTTTCTTGCAGCAAAGGTTCAACCAAACAAACCTACCATCAATTCTCATTCAGTCTCTCAATGTCATCTCCTTTCATAAACACCACACTCAACTTGCTCATAACTCAAACTTACTAATATTCATTGTGCTTGCTTGCAAGAAACAAAATTGCAAAACAAAACAAACTTGACCCTAGCTAACTTCCACCATTTGCGATCAAATGGCTTCAAAGAGTGTCTCTTCTATCCAAAAAGAATATCACATCTCATTCACCACACATCCATGTTAGCCCAACTATAGAAATCATCTACACAACAATCTAAGTTTTGCCAGCAGTCACCATAACAACGTTCTCATTATACTGACCACCATCATCTCCATTAACAACCTTCTACAATGAATTGAACTCCATCTTGAAGCAACAAAATCCCAACATCCCAATCCTCATTCTAACATTGATGCAAGCATAAAAAATTGTAACTACATAAAATTAAGAGATGTTTTGTCACTCTACGAGTTAAAACAACTTATTCTACAATTGACCACCATCTACGGGTCAACACTCGATCAAACTTGGGTGATAAGGACTATCATACCAAAGAAATTCAGAACTAATTACTAGTAAGATCACTTATCCACTTATATAATGCTTTAAATCAATCCTTTCCAATTTTTCGATTGCGCATGCCACTGTGAGTTCTCACCTTGTTTTTTGAAATGGAATATCAAGAAGAGAAGAGTGTATGTTTCTCATGCTAGGACAAAGTGGTATAGTTTCGTTGAGTATAAAATTTTAAATGAGTTTTTGTTAAAAAGACTCTCTTCTTTCTTTAGAAAACTCATTTATGTCGGATTGTATGAGTTTCTTATTAAATAAATAGTTTGTATTCTTCATGAGTTGATTGACACCATAATTCATTTCTTTTTGCAAACTCACAATAGTGAGTGTATATATATATTGCAAAATCAAAAAAGTTACAATGGCAACCATGCTCCAATCAAGCTGATCTATTAAAAATGACATGGAAGTATGCACAAACTACAAGCCTCAAAGTAGAAGAAAATAATTCTCTAGGTCTTGTAAGTGTACAATGTACACATTGCAAGTGAAGGGGAAAAGATTACTGTCAAGCAAGAGAGCTTGATGGATCCATAAAGGTTTTGTGAAAAGTGTGCCTCAAGTTTGCGTTGGGCTGGTTGAAAAATCAGAACAGTTGGTTGAAGGGAGGAGAAAATCCGCTTTGAAAATTTAACAAAATAGTGTTAAATGGAAAAAATTGCCAGTTATTTTGGAAAATTTCCTCTTTGAATCTATCCTAAAGGGACTTTATTACGTTTGTGAAATTGATTGGACAATGATCATCCATATGAAAAAAAATTCAAACACTCTTGAATGTACTTTAATCATGTGTTGATTATTAAGTTTCTTAGGCGCTCTATTGTAAATCAAATTATGATTAAGTCTTTTACCACTCAAATCAAAATTGATTGCTTTAAAAAACATATTCTTAAGCTTGCCTCTAGGGTAGACTCCCCCTCCCATTCCACTCTACCCATCCACTTCTTTTAAAGAATCTTCTTTTTCAAAAATTGAATCCACTACCCACCTCCATTGCATTACCAAATTATAATTTTGACACTGCTAGAAAAAGCCCTTGACATGGCCCAGCCAAAAGATCCATGACAAGCACTTACCTTCCTTGATTTTCATCTTCTGCTTACTCCCCATAACTTTCATTCCTCCTTACCTTCAACAAGCTGACGTAACTCATCTCCTTGTTTCTTTAAAATGCCAACATGACCCTTTGTCTTGTTTTAAAAAAAAGATTCAACCTTTTCTTGTATATTTTCAATTCTTAGAAGCAAGCCTTAGGCTTTGTTGGTTAATTATTACAAGTGAAAAAAATTTAAGCCTTTTGTGGGGATTCTTTTCCAGACTCACAATAGTGAGTGAATGTATTATATTCACCCAGACCGGAATGTACATTAATTAAATTATCTTGATTTTTGTGCTTATTGTAGTTGCGGTGTGGCTAGATGTTGGCTTGGTTTCAAGGTATCTAGCAGTAATGTCTTGTGGTTTTCCTATGGGATTGGACTCCAAAAAGGCTCTCAATATGTTAGTATACTCAATAGTCCATTTAACATATGGATTGTGTGATTTTGGCGTACATTCTAGAAAATATTACAAACCTATAGGTTTAATGAGAACCACAAGCTTCTGCCAATGGAGCGGTTAAGTTGGGTTTCCTTTCGTTGAGAGGTTCAACTTTGTGGTGGCTACATTGTGGAGTTTAACCTCTATTTGCTTATGAATCATCCATAGACTTCAATGACTTCCATGGCTAGCAAAAGAGAGGTAGATGAGATCTCAAACAACTTTTCAAAAGCTAGCTCATCTTCATGTATAGTAGGAGACTACGTTCCAAAAAACCTATCCACATCTTGAAGCCACGTTGGGTCTTATAGCTCGAGAAAAATTCATCAAGCACGCTTTCTTTGAAGTTTTCAAAACAACTTGTGGTTTGTGCCATCTAATACAAGTCATTAAAAATGTTTGCATTATTGGGAATTTTTGCAAGAATTGATTGTCCAAGTTGACTACATTGAATGAAGCACCAATTGGTTCTTGTGATGCTGACATGGCTGAGCGCAAAAGTATAGGTAAATAAGGGTTATTTGGAAGAGAGAGAGAGAGAGAGAGAGAGAGAGAGAGAGAGAGAGAGAGAGAGAGAGAGAGAGAGAGAGAGAGAGAGAGAGAGAGATGTTGTATAGAAGATAAGCTACAAATGTATTTCACACATGACGCCGCAAAGCTAGGTGGAAAAAGAAAGAAGGTGTAAGCTCAAGGCAGGAGTAGGAAATGGAGGCAACGGCCTTGAGAATAGATGCACATGAGTTAATGGCACTCAATGTATTTTGAAGTAGATACAAAGTCTATAGCATGCTTGATCACATTATGCTTAGTGAATTTGGAGTCTAGGTAGACATATACAAAGTGGAACCTTGCACCAGAGAGGTCGCTATAGAAGGAAGACCAAACTTCAAGCTAATTTGAGAAGTGGACATGCACAAGCCAAGTAACTTTGGATGGTGTGGAGGAAGATAGCACATGGAAATGGCAACTACACCTCAACAATATTTGCTTTGATTCAAATGTACCTTGCTAACACACACACACACAGATAGAGAGAGAGAGAGAGAGAGAGAGAGAGAGAGAGAGAGAGAGAGAGGCTTACATGAAATAGACTATAGATTTATTTTGCATTGTTCTCAAAGGTAGGCCAAAAAAGGGAGAACATGCAAGTTATAGCAAAAACCATGTGGCTTTAGGGTTGCCAAAGTCTCTACCATGCTAATAGATTAGGAAGATATATACAAAGAGGCACAAAACATAAAAAAAGAAGTCACTAAAAGAAGGGTAGTCTTGAAAGTGATTGACCAAATGGGTGTGCATAAGCTAACTTCACTCAACCAACTTTGAGTGAGGTGAAAATGCTACTACATGCTCGGTGACACGAAGCTTGAAAGCACCTACTGATCTACTTGTAGTAGGCAAGATGTCTCGAGCATTTGCAACATTTCTAGTGTACAACTACTTGAGGATTTCTTGAAAACCAAGCACATTATCTACCATAGAACCAACAATCTGAGCATTGACAACACTATTATTTTCACAAGTGTGTGATACATGCATCCAATTTTGTTGATGGTTGAGATATCAATGGACTTGTCACAAGCAGCACAAAATCCTCCTTGGAAACTTTTGTGAACCTTTGTAGACTTACAAAGTGGACATTGGATCTCCAATAGAATTGAGTTGAAGTTGATAAAGTGCAAGATTCCAACTAGCTGCAAGGTCCACGACATTCAAATTCACTAGCCAAGAAAATCATCAAGCCGTTCAACACATGAAACAATTGGAATTAGGGTTGCAAGAAAATACACACAGCTTGAAGAAGACGAAAGAAGCCCAAGGCACACAACAGAGAGTGTTTTCCTTAGTGTGCAATGGAAAGATAGATAGCCTTAGAGTGATTGGCGTATATACAATGCACAACGGGGGGAAAAACCTCCTAGTGAGGGAAAAATTCCCTGAGTGGTCCTAAGTGTGTTCACACACATCATGCTACCACATATATATGGTAACAAATCCCCGTTGGGAGTGATGCGATGAGTGAGAGCTGGCACATAGTGTATAGGGAAGTTCCATGCCCTGAGGAAATGATCAATCCACAAAGGGGAGTAAGCTCAAAGATTTGCGAAAAGCTTTGAACTTCTCACGAGACAATGTCTTTGTGAAAAGATATGCAAGATTGTCCTCTGTTGGCACATAAGCCATGATGATCTCTCCTACTACTGAAATCCTCTCTTTGACATAGTGGTAATGCACCTCGATGTGCTTTGTGCGAGCATGAAAAATAGGGTTCCTTGCATTTGCCAATGCACTGTGAGTGTTAGTGTAGATAGTGTTGGTAGTGTCTTGTCCAACACCCAAATCAGTCATAAGGCATATAAGCCATACACACTCAATCGTACCTGTGAAGAATGCTCTGTACTTGGCCTCACAACTAGGAGTGGCCATAGTAGGTTGCTTCTTGCTCAACCGTGAGATATATGAACTACCAAGCATGAAATAAAAACCACTTGTGGACACTCACGTGTCAAAACAACCAGACCAATCTGAGTCCAAAAAAGCATGTAAGTCTGGCGGCAATGATCCCCCCTTGGGATAAAATAGGCCAAGATATAAAGTTCCACTCAAGTAGGGAAAAATCCTCTCGATAGCCTATCAATGCTTAGACCTTGTGAATCTATTGACCTGTGAGACTGAAAATTGAATATCTGGCCTTGTGTTGCATACCTAAATGAGACATCCAACATCAGTTTGGTAAAGAGTGACATCACCAAGATCACCAACATCATGAAGAATTAATTTCAAATATCTTTCCATGGGAGTGGAAATAGGTTTTCAATCCTCAATTCCAAACTTACATAGTAATGTCTCTATGTAACTTGTTTGACACAAGGCAATACCACCAGCACACTGCTTCAACTATATGCCCAACTAATGATGCAACAACCCCAAATCTTTCATCTTGAAAGTAGCATTCAAATCAGCCATAAATTCAGCAAGATGTCTCTCATTTGGTCCAGTAATCATCAACATAGAGAACCACAATAATAAGTACATCACCCTCATGCTTTACATGCAATGTGCTTTCTGTTGGACTGTTACGAAAGCCTCGTTTGACCAAATGAGTGTCAGCCTTCTCATACCAAGCACGAGGAGATTGCTTCAACCCATACAAAGCTTTCTTGCATTTGCACACTTTATCCTCTTGTCCTTTCTTAACAAAACCGCTAGGCTACACTACATAAAATTCCTCAATTATGTCACCATTCAAGAAAGCTAAAAATGTCTAACTAATGTACATCCCAACCAAAATGAACTGCCAATGCACATAGAAAATTCACAGTAGTCATGCGACAAGTGGGAGAAAAATCCTCTTCATAATCTGTGTCTTTTGGTTGTGCATAACCCTTTGCAATAAGTCAAGCCATATAGCGATCAATCTCACAACCCGGCTTGCATTTCAACTTGGAAACCCACTTTGTACCAATGGCCTTTTTGCTAGGAGGAAAATCACATAAAGTCCATGTGTCTATAAGTGCATCATATTCTGATTGCATGGTAGTCATCCAATTATCTGAATTTTGTGCTTCATCAAAAGATAGAGGTTCCTCAACATCACATAAACTAGACACATCCAAAGCATAACAATTTGATACGTAAGATGCATGGAAAGAACCTGAACGAGTACAACTAGACAAAGGTGCATTCAATTTACTGTCACGCAAAAGTATGCACCAACCATTTTGGCATACCTCTAGCCTACTCATTCTCAACCATTTTCTCATCAAGTACATCTGTGATAGTAATAGGCTGATCTGCAAGATTTTTAGAAACCCCCATAGGTTGTACATTTGCCTCATTGGAATTTACATTCAAACTTACACCACCACTGAAAAGAGGCAACAAAGTGTCATAAACATCTTGTGGGCTTACATTACTATCTCTAGGACATGACAACAAGGGCTGAACAACATCTTCCACAAACACAATATCTTGTGAAACCAAGATACGCTTTGTTTGCGAATGATACAACATGTAAACTTTCCTTTCAGCACTATAAACAACAAACAACATTTGAGAGCCTTATCATCTAGTTTTTTGCACTGTGTTTGTGGCACCAAAGCATATGCCAAATAGCCAAAAACATGCATGTGCTCAGTAGAAGTCTTTTTATCATGCCATGTTTCATATGGAGTCATAGACTGCAAAGCTTTTGTAGGACACCTATTAACTACATAAGTGGCACACATAGTAGCCTCAAGCCAAAACAAATGTAACAAAGCTTGACTTTTCACCATCATTGTGTCATTTTTGTAACTGACCTGTTTTTCCTCTCAGCAACACCATTTTGTTGAGGCATAAAAGACACTATACATTGGTGTTTTATCCCACAACTAGCCAAAAATGCATTAAATTCATGAGACATATACTCCCCCCCTTGATGTAAATGGAGGATGCCCATAGTACATTTTGAGACATTTTCAACCATATTTAGAAATTGTTTGAAGCACATAAACACTTCGGACTTAGCTTTAAGTGGATATACCCATGCATGCCTGTAATAATCATCAATGAAAGTCATGAAGTACATGTAATTGCCCAAGGATGGAGTTTTCATGGGCCCACAGACATCACTATGCACAAGCTACAACCTGCATGTGGCCATAATTGAACCATCCTTTGGAAACTTAGAACGCTGCACCTTACCCAAGATACATCCTTCACAAACATGTTTGACAGGGTCTTCAAGAGGCAACAAAGAAGCAACCATATCAAATTTTTGCAAATGCAGCAAACTGGAAAAATTTAGATGTCCAAAACGTGCATGCCAAAGTTTTTCATCTGAAATAGCCTTAGAATCCACAACATCATTTGCAAAATTCAACCCACACTTGTTATACAAAGTGAGCTTATACGACCCACGACATAAAATACCTGATGCAACAATCTCATCACCGAAATTGAGATCATGAATTGTATATCTGTCATCCACAAATTTTACAACAAGACGAATTCTAGCAAGTGTAGATACACACAAAAGGTTCTTCTTGATCCCTTGTACATAAAGTGCATCAACAAGTGTGAAAGAACTACCATTTGTAGCAGTTAGCACAATCTTTCCAACTCCCTTGACCGGATAAGAGGCATTGTTGGCACACATGACTGAATTCCCATTAGGGTCACGATGAGAGGTAATGTGCTTTGTATCACCACTGCTAAAGTACCACACATGAGCATCTGCAACAACTGATAAACAGAACCACGCTGGGACTTATGATCCACTAATGGTGGCTGAGTCGAATTCTTCCACAGGTGTTCTCGTGACATCATGGTAGCTATGATTCCTCATATTTACATGTGTAGTGGTTTCAGCATGTCTTAGATACAAATATTCATACCCCCAGTCCTGCACCATCTTGAGTTGCCTCATGAATGGCCTACCAAGGATAATTTCATAATCGTTTTTCTTGCCGAAATCTACTATGGCAAATGTATGTTCGTACTCTATGCCACATGAAGATACCACAATTGCCTCAAGCAATTCTATAGGCCTTTCTATGTGCCCATCCGCTAGTTGCAATTTCATTCTAGTTGTTCGTATTGAGGGTTTTCCCCATTTTTCCCATAGTAATCTGGTAGCAATGGCAATGCCAGCTCCACTATCAAGTATGGCCTTAGTCTCTATGCCGTTATACTCAACTGGTAGAGTAGTGTTGCCGTCTTCACCCTCACAATACTCTCCAACCTTGTTGAGAGGCACTGGTCTAGTGTTGACTCTCTTCGGTTCTGTGTCATTAAGCTCAGTTTTGAAGAACTTAAGAGGCGTCCTTATACCAAATTTTTCAAGACATTTTCCCACTTCTGTCCACATGCTTGGCCTAATTTTTAACAATTCTGCCAATGTGATTGTACACTTGACCGGTGTGGACAACAAGTCTATTAAAATTTTAGTGTCCAATTGATTTGACCCTCCTATTCTTTGAGAAGGCACCCTTCAAATTTCCGACCTTGCCTCGTAGTCTCCCATGTATAGCGGCAAAGTTATGAGTGATGCTGGTCTGCTATCTTCGGATGCAACTGAACCATTATCCCCTTGAAATGATTTAGCATCTAAATCCCATGGAGGCTTATTCAAGTTCAATTCCGAGAAAGGCGCTGACTCGGCTGTTTTTGTCTCATATTTTTCTTGAGCTTTTCTCACCATTTCCCATAGCTCTTCAGGCCAATTTTCTTCCACAATGGGTGTATATGGTGGAAAATCTTTCAGTGATTCATCAGTGCTATTAGGCACAATTCTTGCATCCTCTACATCAGGCAAGGATTTAACGTTTTCTATCTTGGCAGGTACCTTTTGTTCAGTTTTGATAGGTGTTTCATTGTTTGATGGTTTGATTATTCTATCTCTCACTTCCATAGGTGGAGGCTCTAGTAAGGCTTGTGCAGTTTCAATCAACTGCTTGCACATCTCTAGTCTCTGTTTTTCTATCTCTGGATATGGATATGTCATCCACCTTTGCTCTAGAGTCTGTATGTTCTTCAATCTTGCTTCATATGCTTGCAAGATTGCATCTAAGGGTTCATTGATCTTATCTACCAATACAGACCCTCCTGAGCTTGCGCTCCTTGGTCCCTCCGTCGATTTTAGAGAGTCAAACTCTCTTTGCTATTTAAGTTGCTCTCGAGCCATTGTTAGCTCAGCTTCTACAGCTTTCTGTTTACACTCACGTCTAGCTTTCATTTTCGCTCTTCGTTCTTTCCAAGGATTATCACGACTAACGCTAGAATTTTCAGTCTTGATTTCCTCTTGATTTTCATCGTTACTCTTGGGCCGATTGTCATTTTTCCTTGTTTGGGCTCTCGTTAAGACCTTAACAGGAATCGTAGTTTCGTTTTTTGACCCTCCACTGGAAGGCAATGCTCCCAGCATATTCAAAGTAGTCTTTGCTTCTTTTTTTAGGTTCTTAGGGCAATCAGGAATCAAGTGAGTAATTCCACACTCGGTGCAATATGAGTTGACCCTGATGATTTCATCATGAGGACAGTCCCTTAGCCAATGGTCTCCACCATACTTGTAGCATGGTCCCTTAGGCTGTTGAGGTGCTCCTTGAGCTCCTCTTTGTTGGTGTGCATGCCCTTGCCCGCTCATGCCTCCGTTGGCTATGAACAACAATGTTCGTTAATCCAAGCTATATCTTCCTTCTCCCGCTGCCTGTGCATCCGTTGGTGGTCCTGTATTTCCTATCATGCTCCATGGTTCTTGTGTGGAGGGTTCTTCCGGTGGATAATAGACAGGATTTGAAGCATATCCATTGGGATCTTCGTAGTATGCATGCATAGGCACCAAAGCCTTCTCTTCTGATTCGGTTACTGTTGGTGTGTATCTTATGCCGACTGGTCGTAATCCTGGTAGGGGTGGTTGTTGTCCCAACACTAGTTTTGGTCTTTCTACACCTACAGGTCCTGGTAGGTTGCATGTTTGATATCTAGGCATCGGTGGAACTTGAGGGGATGCCACCTGAGCTTGCAGAGCATATGGTCGTTCTCTCACATATCCCTTGTTATAATAACATTCCTCCGTCCCATGGTTTGTCCATTTTTGTTCAATCGCACACCATTTTGGCTGTTTAGCTTGTGGTTTGACAAGTTAATCTTTTTTAGCACTTCCTCTACAAGCTGCTCTTGGCTTACAGCTACTTCTCCTTTCGGTGTTGTCTTAGCAGACTTGCTTCCACTTTGTTGCGAGGAGGAATCATCGTCGAGATCCTTGAACTCACCCTCTTTGTAGACCACACAATTGTCCACAAGGTAAAGAGCCTCCTTGGTTAACTCATTCAACGTCGTGCTCCTCTTCATATGTAAGTCCTTCTGGAGATCTGCATTCCTTAGTCCTTGGATAAATATAAGCATAAGTCTGGACTGAGTTGGAAGTTCTTCCACAGGGTAGAACTTAACATATCTTTTTAGTCGTAGGGCTGCCTTTCGCACAAATTCTCCCTCTTTCTGTTTGAATTTATGGATTTGTGAGACTGTATTATGAGCTATTCCCCTTTGTGAGAATTCCTCGATAAACTCATCAAACACTTCCTCCATAGACTCAAAGTCTCTTCGCTCCACAGAGTCAAACCAAGTAGCAGCATCATCCTCTAAGGTTAATCCAAACCTTGCAAATTGGGTAGGGAAGTCTAACACCTCTTCAGCTCTGATTACACACACAAAGGCTGCTACATGATCTCTCGGATCCCTGTTTCCCGTGTATTTCTTGTTTACCCATTTTTGCACTTGAGAATGTCTAATTCTACGATGGTCTACAAATCTCATCATTGGATCTCCACGTCCTAGTCGATATCTAGTCTTCTGTAGTGGCCCGGTTCCTCTCCCAGTGGTGCTCCTAAGCCATAATTTCTAACAGTTCTTGCAAGAGATGGTTCATCTCTTCGGAGTCATTCTAAGGGTGGTCTTCCAGGCTCTGTTGACCCTTGAGTCTTTGGCTTACTCTCTCCTTGATACTATGAATAGAGTGGTGGTTCTTGTAAATCCCTTAGCCCTCGTGTGGCTTGATAACCATCTCGGTTTCAGTCTTGTTCTAATGTAGCACTCTGTCAAAGCCATGCCTACAATAATGGCTGGGTAGCTGGTTGGTCCTGGTAGTTGAACGTCGGTTGTCGGGTAGAATGTGAGGTCGCGTCATACTCTTCTGAAAAGGGATTTGTCGACTTGCTAGGGGTGTACGTGGCTCTTGGCACTTCGTCGGGGGCATATGTTGATGCTCCTGGAACTGTTTCCTTTTCTACCTCCTCTGGGAGAATACGTTTGTATTCTCGCCTGTACCTATCAACAAAAACAATATCCTTTCCCATAGCAGTTTCATAAGAGAATAAGTAAAGAACCTTGTCTTTGCTTAATTCGTTTGGGTAGGGTTCCTTGCATCGAAAGTAAGAGACTATTCCCTCGCTCTCATGCTTGTAAATCCCCACATTCTCATTATAGGTTGAGACCCTGGTTGTTTTCTTATCATACATAAAAAGCGCTCCAGGTCGATCAATGTTAGGAGGCGGTTCTTGGGTTTCTGAAACCATTTTCTCTTTTGCCACGTTATCTCCATATCTGTTGTGATCCTCAGGGTTACTAACTATCAGATATTGGTTCCCCTTTTCGTCTCGGAATCTATCTCCATCATCATAGACTCGAATTATCTCCAGTCTCTGAGCCGGTCTTTCATCAATACAAATACACTTGCGTCCTCGATAGTCAGAATAAACTAAGGCTCCCCTCGAGTTTGTTACTTCTAAGAAGATTATAGTGAACTTGGTATCGTTTAAAGGATTTAGGGAGGTGCTTCCCCCTGACATTGGTCCTTCACCGTAGAAACCTCTTGGTTGTTGACTCCCCATCATGAAGAAGGACTTGTCCGACCAAGTGTTAGTATCACTACCCTCCTCAATGATCGGTGCTAATGGGTCTAGTCTTGTCTGAGTTACACTCTCTTCAGTGGACGTGGTGCTTACTTGACTTTTGACACTTTTAGCTCCTGACTTAAAAAGGCTCCTGACCTTAAATACATAAGAATGAAAGCTGGGTTGCAAACTTAAAGCTTACCTGGACTCCTTCTTCCTGTGCGGCCCTGTGATGATCTCCTTTTGGGATCTACACAAGTATGGTTAGTCTGTTCACAAGGGTTTTCCTTGAACCAGGAAAAATCTTTCAATCATGTACAACAACCACTTTTTTATGAAAAATGGTCAGTCTTCTGGTGGTCCAATTTCAAATGTGAAATGATGGTTGGGATCTATGTGAAGAGTATGTCCTAGCAGTATAGTCACAAAACTGGAAAAAATTGTCTGAATCACCCCTTTTCGAGTCTATCGCGATAGGCTGACAGATTACTCAGCATAAGTCAATTTAAAATTGTGACTTTACCTTTGAGTTCCCCTTACTCTCTAGAGTCTATCCCTTAAGTTTTATGAAGTTTGGACACTTGGTTTGGGTTTTGGGCCAATTTTAGTGTTTTTTTGTTAGAGCCTGATTCTCTATCTGGGCCTTAGATTCACTTTCAGTAATCTAAACACCTTGAAATTTGGTGCATATGCTATTTAGGCTCTACTTAAGCTCTCCCTAGGAGGAATTTGAAAAATAAGGTCCTTAGCCCCTACTTCTCGAGTCTATCGCAATAGACTGAGCAAGTTCTCCAATGTTGGCCTTTTTCACAAGTTATCTCCACAGCTGGTTTCCCCATTCCCTGTATAGTGCATTGACAAGTTTGTGCACTATTTGGACATTTGGTCAAAGCCTTCTTGTCCCTGTCTCTGAATTCAGACTCTAAAACACCAGTTTTGAAGTTTTGTGGTCAAGATGGTGTTCAAATTCACTCTATTTTTGTGAGTACCCTTGTATTGATGTGTTAAACCTGTGATATAAAGGGCTTTTCCAGTTGTTTGTTAGTCTATCTCAAAATTCACTAGTCTATCGCGATAGACTCACCAGAGAGCAATTGGGATGTGATTTTTTTACTGTTTTTGGACAGTTGTGTTCCCTCTGCCCATATAAGTCTATCCCTCAAGTTTTATGAAGTTTGGACTTATTTTGACCTTGGAGTCAAGCCCTTCACAAATTTCACTTTTCTATGGCAATTCACAACTCAAATGCACTTAAAGTGATGTAAATTTGATGACACTTCCTCTTAAGCTTGTGAATATCAGTTGTACCACATGATACAATCAGTTTACCCCAGGCTAGTGGTTATATCTCTTCTTGGACTCTTTAGGTTCACTTAGTGTTTTCTTATGACAATCACTTGTTTCTTTTTGTTGGTTTTGGTCGCAATTTTTACGTTTTCTCAAGCGTTGGATCATAAATTCAAATGTCTACTCTTTTCACTCCCTTAAAGAGTATATGGTGTGGGTTTTGCTTTCAAGGCAAGCAAACAGCCTTATTGTTTCTTCTTTTTGTTTGTTTTGCGTTTTACAACGTTTTTCTACACTATTTCTACACAACCATAACAAGCACTCAAAACCAAAAAACCATAGCTCCACATTATCCTACCTAACTAAATCTAACTAGTCACAGACCCTCGGCAAGACACGGGCTTCCTGGCTATCCACTAGACCTCAGGATACCCTATCCTGGATCTTGTGCTAAAAGTTTAAGCTCTCTCTAGTCGAAACTAAAGTAAGCTAACCATCACACGAGTGACGTAGATCTCCCTACTTAAGGTCTTGTGTCCCCGGCAGCAGCGCTAATGTTTTAAGGCTAACTACTCCCCTGTTCATACTCACAAGTACGACACAGACAACATACTTATCATCCAATGACACGACTAACCGGTAGGTGCACAGAGGCAATCTCGTTAGCTTGTGAGGCTGAGACCAACCTACACATACGCACTTCTATGATGCATCAATCAATAACCTTGTTGACTGCAACCCACTATATCCCTAAACGCTCATAACACCGTTTACACATCAAATGAACTCGGAATTGCTTCAAACTTGCTAGGCACCATCCTCTCACTAGGATATACTTACCTATAAGTCTAATCTCACTAAATTTTAACCCTAGTTATCCTCTCACTATGATATACTTACCTATAAGTCTAATCTCACCAGATTTTAACCCTAGTTATCTCGAATACAGTCGAGATAGACTTACAGGTCATAATCTAAAAGTGTGTGAAACCTAAGTCTATGAGTATCTATGCATAGCTAATCTCTCCCTTATTACATAAAGTACTTGATTGTTGAAAACAGACACTGTTTGTGCTACTTACAAGCAAAACAAGCTCGTGGAAGGATCGCTCGCGAACAGCTCGAAAATGCAAATGCGTGGCGTGGGCGCGTAGCTCTCGGAGAGGCTACCGTGATGGTGTGGTCGCTTCGTGAATCTGGTGAGGGAGATGCACGTAGCGAAGAGGATAAGGTCACTCTCTCTCTCTCTCTCTCTCTCTCTCTCTCTCTCTCTCTCTCTCTCTCTCTCAGACTCGTACGACACAGGATTAATCATTCAAATGTTATATTTAAAAAATGGTTCTAAGGTGACCTTTATACTTTAGTCACCTTAGCTCAAAAAATGTACATGGGGTTCCCGCTCATCATAATTACAAAGTGGAAACGTATCTGGGTCCCGGCTGACTAATTAATCTTTACATAACCCAGACAAGTGGATCAAAATGATAAGACGTCTTTGACATAAAAATGGGAATTTGATAGGCTTTACAAGGTGGGCTCATTACAAAAGTTGAACAAGTTGGGCTCCAACAATATGATTGATCATCCTTAAGATATCTTGTCTGAAGAAACCTTTGACTCCTTGGTATATTTTGATGAATAATGAAGACTATAAGGCAACTGATAATTTGTTTACCCCCATGGGTTACTGATTCAATGGTGGGTTCATGTAGAACAGCTGAAAACATCCTTGGGAAATTCTTGTCACTGGATTGATTGTCATACTGAATGTGTCCCTATTGATCAAAACTATAGGCACGGCTTGGGATTATAGCTATAGAAAAAGACCTAGTTCTATCTCGCAAGCAGAAACAGAACAAAATCTAAAAGATCCAAATACTTTTTCACCTTTATAACCTCTGCAAATGGGCTAAGGTATCCTTGTCCAACGCTTTTTTTCCTCTACATAAGTGAGGGCACAGCCGTTGGTGGACTCCTCTTCCACTGAAGAAGTCTTCTAACGTTAGTGCAAGGGGATGGAAAGTTACCTAACTAATCAGGTCCACCCGTCCATGATCGACAACTGTAGTCAATCTCCACTTACCACCCAGCACTCACACATGCTTCTTTGTTATTTAATTACTACCACCTTCTTTCAACATTTAAAATAATAGATCATTTTAAATTTCCATCACAGTGATACATTAAAACAAGTATTGAAATCATTATCCAAAGACATTCTTTGTCAAACAAGCATTTTCAAACTTAAGACATGGTACAATCAACCAAAAACATCTACCATAATAACCATGAACAATACTCTTCTTGTCTCAAGACCACCTAAGGGTGAAACATGGCACCCATTCCTTATTCATAATTTGGGGTGAATATATCACCAAAAGTTTAGGGTGTCCATACACGAAACCAGTTGCCCATACAATCGAGTGGCTCCCCTAGGATTAGAAATGGTATTGTAACTTATGTAGAAACATCAAAACATAACGGAGTAGAGACTCATCGTTCATGGGGGTAACCGACTTATCAATGGCCTTATAGCCATCATTATTCATCAAAATATACCAAAGACCCGGAGGTATCTTGAGACAAGTTGTCTTAAGAATGATTAATCATATCTTTCCTAATTCAATCAATGTAACCAAAAATATTTCTTTCCTAGTTTATCAAGCAAATGTACGATGTTTATTGGAAGATACCTTCCATTTTGGCATATTCAATAGTTGCTACTTACCTTTCCATTCTTGAACGAATGCAATGTTATTACAAAGAATTTGACTACGTATGAAAAATACACAATGAAGACCCACCTGTGACTGGCTGGGTATCTGCTGAATCTCTAGGTCCGGAACGCTCTTGTCTGTCGGCCTACTACTAGGTCCGGCCTCGTGACCGTGGGAGTCCTTGGCCCTCTTTGGAATACTATCATCTTCCTCAATCTATTGGTTTTCCCAGTTTCTCTTGGAAGCCATGACTTCTTATCCTTCGTTAATCAACTAGAGGTTTTCTCTCTAGTGATTTTTGGGCAGAGTCTCTCTATACTAGAGAGATTTGGCTAGGTCTCCGAGTCTAAGTAAAAATGAGAAGCCTAGGGGGTCTATTTATAGGTTTCTAGAAAGGAAGGCTCAATTTAGCAACCCCTGGTAGTCCCCCATTTCTAGGAAGCACCCTTTACTACTAAATCTTCCCTTAGGGCAATAGCAGGGGCACCTTCAACATATCTCTGAACAGAGGTAAAGGTTGATATCGATGCTGCTCTTTACTGGACAGATCAAGCTTGAGTGGAGGATATTTATTTCTCCATTCTTCTAATTCTTCAGATGAATTAGAACTTGACTCTGGACTAGATGATTGTTGCTTCTTTTTCCTAGGAAAGGAAAAGGGTTTCCTTACCATATTCTGTAGTCAAGGCTCGCTGTCGTAAGAGAAAATAGGCTCTTCTAGAATCTCTGAGATAGAAGAGTTTTCAAAAGAATCTGAAGTAGATTCTTCATCAGCATCAAACTCAATGTACTCAGCAATAGGGAAGTCCTTCTTTTGCAAGGTATTACAGTAGATTACCTCATATTCGTATCGATCCTTTAGGACAGCATTCCCAAATTTCTTTTTCCTTTTCGAACATTCTGGTGCGATATGTCCTGGCTTGTTGCAGATGTTGCACTTCACTTGCCTCCGTCCTTCTTTGCTCAATTTCCTTTTCTTTCGAACAACTTTGAATTTCTTGCCAAATTTGTTTCTGCGAGCTTTGACTTTACAACTGCATTCTTTGGTTGTTCTGCATCCAAAGGCCTTAGATTTTGTTTCTTTCTCACAGAAACTGGTATTGAATCCCTTTACCTGCTTTATTCTTTCCTGACTCTTATTCTAGCACATTCTAAGTCTGTGACTTCATCAATGAAGGAATTTATCTATGCAAGAGAAAGATTTTCATCTACATGCAAACCTGTAGTTTTAATCCTTTCTTTAATCAAATTAGAGAAAGGCTCAGGGAAAGAATTCATGTAATATTATTTGTACTCTGTTTTGAAATAACCACCAGGGAAATGATACATAAGCTGTGTCATATGCTGCTGATATTTTTTGACCTGGGTCAAATCACAGAGTTTGCTTTTGAAAAAATATTCCTTATTGCGCTCCTGTTTGTTATTAGTTGATCCTAAGAACTGCATAACAAGAGCTGCAAAAAACATAGAAATTACATTGTCAAAATTCTCTCGTCCTTCAGGCCCACCTTGCATGATGTAGGCTTTACTGTCCGGACTGAGATCATCCCACCAGGCTCTTAACATCCCCTGAAAACCTGCTATAATCATGGACAGAGCTTGCCTTTGTATTAGATCTTTATAATTAATTCCATAGTGGGCTGAGTTGTAGATGAACTCGAACACCTTCCAAATCTGTTCCTGAGAAAGACCGTCGATATCAAGTATGGTCATATCTCCGATCTTTGTTACCCCTTTTGAATTTGAGGATGTGGATGAAGGTGATTCAACCTTGACTCCTTTAGTTTCCATTTTGACAGGATTTATTATCCTATCTTCTTCATCAGAAGAGAGCATATATTTTGAGCTGATTACTGACTCATCATCGGAGGAGGCTTCTAGAATAGGAAATATTTGGGGTAACAGTACATCTAGCTCATCCAATTCTTCCTCCTGATATTCCTCCCCATGCCTCCTCAGATGCATCTGAATATACAATAAGAGGATTGTGCGTAGGGATTTACAAAGGAGGTAATTTCTAGCAAATGTCCTTGATTGTGTGCACAGCCATAGACAAATTCTCGGACTAAAAGAATTTCTTGCTTCGTTCTAGATGCTTGAAGGGTAGCAGATCCTTTGCCAAGTGCGGGTATTGTGGTGCGATCCATTGTAGGCATCCTACAAATGATTGAACTTGTTTTCGATCCTGTAATTGATCTGGGAAATCCAATAACTTTTTTAAAACATGCTCTTGCATTTTAATACAGCCAGAGAAGATCTCCACCCCCAAAAAAGTAATATAGGGTTGACAAAGCTCCATTTTCTTAAGACTAAGAACCAGTTCAGTATTTTGAAGCTTTTGGACAAACCGCTTAAGATGCTTAATATGACTTTTAATATCCTTGGAGTAGAGCAAGATATCACCAATATAAAGCAGTAAGAATTCTCTGCAATCGGAGAATAGAACCTCAATTCTTTCCTGACAAAGTGAGGGAGCAGGCTTTAGTCCCATGGGTAAAACTGTCCACTCGAACATTCCTTGGGGGACCACAAAACTAGTTTATACCGATCAGCAGGTCTAATCTTAAACTGCCAAAATCCGCTTTTTAAATCAAATTTGGAGAATACTTGATTGTCCTTAATTTGATGGAGCAGATCATCCTTTAGTGGTAAAGGAAATCGCTTTGCCTCTAGCCAGTCATTGATTGGTTTATAATGAATGACTAGCCTCTTTTTTTCTCTGAGTGATTATTCACATAAAAAGCTTGACAAGCAAAAGCATTATTAGAGGGGAGAATCAAACCAGTTTGCAGGAGCTCATCAATTTCTTCCTTGCATAGCTTTGTGTCTTCCAGAGACATTCCTGGGTGAGTAGCCTTTAATCCTGCTGGTTGTGGAGTTCCAGGCAGTGAGACCTAGTATTCTTCTTTGTCCCAGAAGGCTAAGGGGTTTTCACTAGGTTGCTTAGCCAACTAATTAGCGATTGGAGCTCATCATGATGTTTCAGCTTTTTGGTTTCAAACCATGCCAAAAATCGTTCTTTTCGGTGTGGATTAGGAAGTGTGGGAATAACCCCCCCCCCCCCCCCCCAGCAAAAGAGCTCCACGAGCTGTAGTAAGAAGAGTATAGGGCTTTGCTTCAAGGCGGAATCTAATAGAAAGATCAGGATTCACCGTGTAGGGCATGAGCTGAGATATGATATCAGCACCAATGCTAAGGTCAGTGTTAGGATGAGGATGAAGATAGAGAGTGACTTGCATCTTAGCATGACCCAAAGCCAGTTTACACAAGACAATTGTAGAAATGCGCCCGCGAGTGTTGTTGGCATAGGAAACAGTAATACCATGAGAAAGCTTGGTTACCAAATGTTGAGGAACCAAAGCTTGGTTGATGTAGGAAACAACAGACTCGGAATCCTATAAAGCATCAAGTCTGAAAGATTACTCAGCTGGGAATTTGATCCAAGCTTCATAGTAGAAAGCGCAATTGTACTTGGGATCAAAATTAAAGATACTACAGCTGTTTATGGGTCGAGTAGGAATCCAATCGGTAGGGGCTTCATTAGGAATATCAGTCATAGATCTACATCAGACAGATGGTTAGCTACTTTATAAACATAATCAATCTTTGTTTCTAGAGTAGCTAATTGGCTTTCAATAGAACGAATCTGATTTTGTAGCTGATCACATTTAGCATGTACCTCCTGTATAGCTTGTAGAATAGCTTGATCATTCTTGCTACAAATCTGAATATACTCACAAGCTTCGGTTAGAGGCTGATCTCTAGCGGTAGAGGCTTCAGGTATATCTTCATCAAGTTGCACTGCTGATGGATTCTAAGGATATCTTTCTTGATATCTACTTGTTTCTTTGTTGGGAAAGAAACGAGTAGAAGCAGCTTCTCTTCTCTGATGAGGTGCAACAGATTCTCTTTTATGATTCATCATCCTGCACCAATCTTCCCTTAGGGCAATAGCAGGGGCATCTTCAACCATATCTCTGAACAGAGGTAAAGGTTGATATCGCTACTGCTCTTTGCGAGACAGATCAAGCTTGAGCGGAGGATATTTATTTCTCCACTCTTCTAATTCTTCAGATGAATTAGAACTCGAGTCTGGACTAGATGATTGTTGCTTCTTTTTCCAAGGAAAGGAAAAGGGTTTCCTTACCATATTCTGTAGTCGAGGCTCGTTGTTGTCAGAGAAAACAGGCTCTTCTGGAATCTCTGAGATAGAAGAGTTTTCAAAAGAATCTGAAGTAGATTCTTCATCAGCATCAAAATCAATGTACTCAGCAATAGGGAAGTCCTTCTTCTGCAAGGTATTACAGTAGATTACCTCATATTTGTATCGATCCTTTAGGACAGCATTCCCAAATTTCTTTTTCCTTTTCGGACATTCTGGTGCGATATGTCCTGGCTTGTTGGAGATGTAGCACTTCACTTGCCTCCGTTCTTCTTTGCTCAATTTCCTTTTCTTTCGAACAACTTTGAATTTCTTGCCAAATTTGTTTCTGCGAGCTTTGACTTTACAACTACATTCTTTGGCTGTCCTGCATCCAAAGGCCTTAGCTTTTGTTTCTTTCTCACAGAAACTGGTATTGAATCCCTTTACCTACTTTAATTCTTTCCTGACTCTTATTCTAGCACATTCTAAGTCTGTGACTTCATCAATAAAGGAATTTATCTGCGCAAGAGAAAGATTTTTATCTACATGCAAACCTGCAATTTTAATCCTTTCTTTAATCAAATTAGAGTAAGGCTCAGGGAAAGAATTCAGGTAATATTGTTTGTACTCTGTTTTGAAATAACCACCAAGGAAATGGTACATAAGTTGTGTCATATGCTGCTGATATTTTTTGACCTGGGTCAAATCATAGAGTTTTCTTTTGAAAAAAGCTTCCTTATTGCGCTCCTGTATGTTATTAGTTGATCCTAAAAACTGCATAACAAGAGCTGCAAAAAACATAGAAATTACATTGTCGAAATTCTCTCGTCCTTCAGGCCCACCTTGCATGATGTAGGCTTTACTGTCCGGACTGAGATCATCCCACCAGGCTCTTAACATCCCCTGAAAACCCACTATAATCATGGACAGAGCTTGCCTTTGTATTAGATCTTTATAATTAATTCCATAGTGGACTGAGTTGTAGATGAACTCGAACACCTTCCAAATCTGTTCCTGAGAAAGATCGTCGATATCAAGTATGGTCATATCTCCGATATTTTTTGAGGATGTGGATGAAGGTGATTCAACCTTGACTCCTTCAGTTTCCATTTTGACAGGATTTATTATCCTATCTTCTTCATCAGAAGAGAGCAGATATTCTGAGGTGATCACTGACTCATCATCGTAGGAGGCTTCTAGAATAGGAAATATTTGGGGTAACAACACATCTAGCTCATCCAATTCTTCCTCCTGATATTCTACACATGCGTCATCATGAAAAACTGTCCAATCACTATCCTCTGGTAGGATAATTTTGACAACTTCTCTCTGTTGTTGCCTCTATTCCCAAGTCTGGACTCGAGCATTAACTCCCCATCTAATATTGGGATTAAACCCAACATTAGGGTTAAACCTATCCTCTAAATCTTCTGGGGCAAATGGTGACATGTTTGCAGGCAGCTGGGATACTGATTCAATGGTGGGTTCATGTAGACAGCTAAAAACATCCTTGGGAAATTCTTGTCACTGGATTGATTGTCATACTAAATTAATTGTACAGGCTGCACAGGCTTTACTTCCTTTCCTTCCTTCTTATCTTTCATGTCTTGATATATTACCCCCCGGGGAAAAGAAGGTGAAGATTGAGTAAGGAGAGAAAGTTTGGTCAATACCTGATATTGCAAAGCAGCAAGTTTCCTCAGAGCATTAATGTACAAGTTCAAAGAAGACACCAAAGGTTGTAGCCTAGCGTTTGGAGAAGGCACAATATATGGCATGCTATGAGATAAATCTTTGTCATTGATATCTTTGGGATTTAAAACTTCAATTCCATTAGCAACATAAGCACACGCCATGATGCGATTGCATAACTTGCACCGAAATAAACCTTCTGAATCTTTGTAGCTTTCGGGATGAAGACAGGCCAGAGACGGAGGTGGCCGTATCGCTACATTCGATTCGGTAGAGCTTGAAGAAGAGGCATAGTACTGGGGTTTAGCCAGTACAGCATCCAACTGCTTCCTCGACTTTGAGCGGGCCAATATCTTGTACTGGTTTGTAGATCCAAGCCTTTGCACTTGGAGAGGAGAAGGGGCAGTTACTTCATTTAAAAGGGTTTTAGAAATATCTAACTGCCATTCATCAGGGAATTTAACTTCTTGCCAAGCAACCATTTTGGGTAAGGTGCCCTGAGTGGTCTCATCTACCTTCATGACAATATTTTGTCCCTTGACTAGAGATGCGTCTTCCTTCAGATACCCAAAATTGTATGCAGAAGGTAAACATGTGTTTACAGTTCAAATGATCATGCGATATGCAATCTGGAGAAGATGTGAAATATGCTTAAGATCTAAACCATGGGTTTTGATCAATAGGGACACAATCTCATCAAAGTATTTGTTTGTCAAACTACAAGGGAAATTAGGAAAACATTCTATATAGATGGGTCCGTTTGAAAGGATTCCTTGTAGGACACTTATAGTTTGGTATGCCAGATTCTTATGTCTAGTGTCCAACAGTGCTCCAATGCATGAGACATCCAAACCTTTACGGAACAAGGGGATTATGCCTATAGCTATATACCCTATATGCATAAACTGATGACCTTTCTTCAAGGCCTTTTGCCTGAAATCAGTAATCTCTTCAAAGAGATGGATAATATGTTTATCCGTATCACAATCTCTTACAGTAAGCTTTCCATGTGTTTCATGATACGTGCTACTAGCAGAGAGGGCAAAATCCTTATGATGTTTATAGATTTGAGCAGAAGATACCTTTGGTAAGCTCCATTTTCCAGAGGGATTAACTTCGTCAAATTCGATATGATCAGAAAGAAACTTCTTAAAGGAAGAGATGATCATAGCCATAATGATAGAGGCGCACCTGATAGTGAACTTGATTGGAAGATATAAGGAGCTAACAATGTCTGTGTCTAAGTGGCACCAAGCCTAGCGACGACGACTTAAATAGCTAAGGGCTTCCAATTTCACTAATAGGAGGGTACTCGTTAATTAGCTTCAACAGTTACCACTGGCTATCATAAAGAATTCAAAACAAAAAGGACCTAACATCCAATCATGAAATCAGGGATAGAACTAGAAAATAAGAAGAGGTTTTCTCTCAATTCTCAGTCTCAATCTAAGGAAAGTAGAATTCAAATTAAAAGGAACCCCTACCATCATCCTATGTTTGCATCTTGTCAATAGAAATATATGATGGCATCTTAGGAATGAGATAGTTATCCAAAAACCAACTCACATTGCTTGTGCACAAGATAGCCTTCCTTGAAAAATGACCTAAATATGGAAGCATTAATGGACAAGACTAATAAGAAGCCAAAAAAACTCTCGGTATGATACCTTTTAAAACCGTTTATATTTTTGGTCAACCAGGTTAGGGCACAGAGGAGGTATGTCCGGTGCAATGGGCAAAGCTTGTGCCGAGCACAGATTTCTCAAAACGACAAGTACATGCCGAGCGCGTTTAGATTGGAAAAGCTTGAATACATAATACTTATCAAACACTGATTTCTCTAAATGGTCAATTATACCGAGTGCGTTCATGTTGATAAGGTGGATGTATGGATCTTTTTTATGGAATGGATTTGACTTGGTTTTTGAAATAATACAATTGGTTTATAAAGGTTTCTAAGATGGGCTCAATATCGAGAATTTCTTGGATAAATTGGGTCAACCAGGTTAGGGCACAGAGGAGGTATGTCCGGTGCAATGGGCAAAGCTTGTGCCGAGCACAGATTTCTCAAAACGACAAGTACATGCCGAGCGCGTTTAGATTGGAAAAGCTTGAATACATAATACTTATCAAACACTGATTTCTCTAAATGGTCAATTATACCGAGTGCGTTCATGTTGATAAGGTGGATGTATTGATCTTTTTTATGGAATGGATTTGACTTGGTTTTTGAAATAATACAATTGGTTTATAAAGGTTTCTAAGATGGGCTCAATATCGAGAATTTCTTGGATAAATTGGGTAGCAAATAGTTAGTAATGCTAAAGTAAGGAATTGTGGGATCTAATGGTATTCTTGATGGTATTCTTGAGGAAAGACAAAGAACTATTAAAAATAAAGAAATAAAAAAGTATATAGTCATATAAAAAGATAATCTCACTAATGAAGCTACATGGAAGGCTAACATTTTCTTATTATAAAAGAATTCCCAAACTTCGGTTGAGGTGAGGACATCTCAAATTCTTAAGTTGGGGTGATTGTAAGATTTTCATCTTTTGCAATTAAGAAAAAAAGATACAAGCCTATTTAAAGAGGATTGATTTTGAAAAACAATGAGAACCTGAGAACCTGCCTAGTTATAACAATGATTGGTATTTTTGAAATCTTAAGCACAACAATACTATAGCTAAAAGTTTTTAGAACTGAGTTTGGGAAAAAACCAACCCTGCTATTTTCCCTGGAATTTTTTAGAGTTACTTTAATTTACAAAGATTATTAAAATTTTTTAGTAATTATTGAAGCACATAAATTTTCACATGGCCTAGTAGATATTTTTAAGCAGATGGGCCACATATTTCCAGTTAAATTATTAAAGTGAACAAAAGTTAGCAGTTTTGACAAACCAAGCTGGGCAGGTGTTGTGAGTGATATTATGAAGCTACCAAAGACATATTTAGTAGTGAAGGGTGCTTCCTAGAAATGGGGGACTACCAGGGGTTGCTAAATTGAGCCTTCCTTGCTACCCCCCTAGGCTTCTCATTTTTACTTAGACTCGGAGACCTAGCCAAATCTCTCTAGTGTAGAGAGACTCTGCCCAAAAAACACTAGAGAGAAAACCACTAGTTGATTAACGAAGGATAAGAAGTCATGGCTTCCAAGAGAAACTGGGCAAACCAATAGATTGAGCAAGATGATAGTATTCCAAAGAGGGCCAGGGACTCCCACGGTCATGAGGCCGGACCTAGCAGTAGGCCGACAGACAAGAGCGTTCCGGACCGAAAGATTCAACATATACCCGACCAATCACAGGTGGGTCTTCATTGTATATTTTTCATAAGTAGTAAAATTCTTTGTAATAACATTGCATTCGTTCAAGAATCGAAAGGTAAGTAGCAATTATTGAATATGCCGAAATGGAAGGTATCTTCCAATAAACATCGTACATTTGCTTGATAAACTAGGAAAGAAATATTTTTGGTTACATTGATTGAATTAAGAAAGATATGATTAATCATTCTTAAGACAACTTATCTCAAGATACCTCCGGGTCTTTGGTATATTTTGATGAATAATGATGGCTATAAGGCCACTGATAAGTCGGTTACCCCCATGAACGATGAGTCTCTACTCCGTTATGTCTTGATATTTCTATATAAGTTATGATACCATTTCTAATCGTAGGGGAGCCGCTCGATTGTATGGGCAACTGGTTTGGTGTATGGTCACCCTAAACTTTTGGTGATATATTCACCCCAAATTATGAATAAGAAATGGGTGCCGTTTTTCACCCTTAGGTGGTCTTGAGACAAGAAGAGTATTGTTCATGGTTATTATGGTAGATGTTTTTGGTTGATTGTACCCTGTCTTAAGTTTGAAGATGCTTGTTTGCTAAAGAATGTCTTTGGTAACTGATTTCAATACTTGTTTTAATGTATCACTATGATGGAAATTTAAAATGATCTATTATTTTAAATGTTGAAAGAAGGTGGTAGTATTTAAATAACAAAGAAGCATGTGTGAGTGCGGGGTGGTAAGTAGAGATTGACTACAATTGTCGATCATGGACGGCGGGTGGACCTGATTAGTCAAGTAACTATCCATCCCCATGCACTAATGTTAGAAGACTTCTTCAGTGGAAGAGGAGTCCACCAACGGCTGTGCCCTCACTTATGTAGAGGAAAAAACGTGTTGGACAAGGATACCTTAGCCCATTTGCAGAGGTTATAAAGGTGAAAAAGTATTTGGATCTTTTAGATTTTGTTCTGTTTCTGCTTGCGAGACAGAACTAGGTCTTTTTTAATAGCTATAGTCCCAAGCCGTGTCGGTGGGTTGGGAACCTCTCAAAATTCATGAAACCAATACAGCAAATGCATTAAAACACTTCTAACCCTCACTCTCGCACACTCATGGCACCTTTCAATGAAATCAAAATTATTCACCTCCAATAACCTCCACAAGAACAAAGCACACTTTCACTCGCAACCACAATGGGGACAATAACAAAGACCTACAAAATGACATAATTAGCCCAAAACAGAGAGCATCAATATCCACATCATCACAACAACTCAACAAAATTAAAATATTTTTGACATTCACAGCAAAAAGGAACTAAATGCATGAAACGGCTTCTCACCCCGCACACTGCCGCTCCTCTTATCAAGAACTGACCTCCCAGCACCTCCCCTATTTTGTGCAACCCTCTTGCAACCTTTTGGATCCGGGTTGAGTTTAGTGCATGGCATCCATTCACAAATGAATGTCGCATGGCTCGCTCTACTAGAACCCTCAACAACTTTCTTTGATTTTGTGAAAACCAACCAAGAAAACATAAGAAACAGATCACAATAACACATGTAACCATCAAAAGCTTCAAGTAACTTAACATTCACAGGTGTAAGAAACCTTGCTCAAAGTCCATCTCCTTGCTAGTACTCATGGCATCAAGACTCGTGCACTCATCAATATTAAAACTCCCTCCAAAATTAAAATTTGATGCCATTCTCAAAGACACTACTATTTCTAAATAACTACTCTATACCACATACTCCACTTTGAGCATGTAACACAAAACAACATAAACACTTCATATACACACAACCAACTTTCTCTCAACACCATTGAATTCCCTCACAAACTTAGCATAGTGCCATAGTGCCATTGTACCCAATCACTGTCGAGAATGGTTACTCACCTCACCTACATAAACATCCACTTCATCATCGGCCTACTGCAGTGTAGCAACTGTGATTGTGTCCTCCATGCCATTCAGCAACCCCCACTGTTTCCTCTTCACAACCTACAAAATGCAGCCAATGCATGAGCGATAAGCATCTCATTATAAGCACACTAACTCCCTTGCACAAACATCCCAAAAAAACATGAAACCATTAACGCCCTTGTCAAGTAGTTGTAGGCAGAGACGGATGGCCATATAGTAAAAATGAAAGAGTTGCATGGCACACATCCTTGAAATATAGCCCACGGCAAGGATTTGCACCATATTTTTGACCTTGCACTAAGACCTTCTCTTGTAGGCCAAAGACATGATAAGCTAAGGGCTATATATCTCTAAAAGTCTATATGGAAAACAAACTTTACAACAACAAGTAGTAACTGAAAATGTAATGTATTAAGTTGTGTATCAATTGTATGGGGTTGACATATCTTCCTTTGTGGTGTAAATATTTTAGTCAAAAATTAAACATCAATTTTGAAGATAATTTTGCCTTTATTTTTGAAGTCAAAAGTTTGGTAATTTTAATTATTAGTCCAAGTAAAATGTTTCTCTTTTTTGCATAAATCTAGATTCATAATTTAGTTTTTCTTAAAAATAAAGGATTAAAAAATTCTTTTTAAGACAATCAATCTTAATTTGAGTGGGCAAGAAGTTAATCATAACTTGGTTTATATTAAAGCACCTTAGACATTTGTTTTCCCATGGAGTTTAAGGCCACCCAACATTCATTGTCAAAGATGGGCCTATCCAAGGCTCTCACTTTTGTAGGTAGAACACTACAAGAAACATTGCAAAGTAGAAGCAATTCTCACATCCTCAACTGCTTGTTAGCAGTTATTACGCTGGCCAATGATCTTGCTTGGATGGCTCTCATCCAGGTTTAGAATTACCTATCGTGTTTTATACATGTTTGTTGTTATAGAGTCTCTTCTTCTCTCGACCTTAGAGCTCTAAAAAATTGAGTTTGGTATTTGGCAAGAGGACTTGAGGAACTTAATAATCAATACATTATTCAAGTACATTAAAGAGTGTTTAAAATCTTTGGTTTTATGGAGCCATCAAAGCTTGCAACTTTTAATTTGTTCAATATTAATTTCTTCTTAATTTATCTCTCTCTCTCTCTCTCTCTCTCTCTCTCTCTCTCTCTCTCTCTCTCTCTCTCTCTCTCTCTCTCTCTCTCACACACACACACACACACACACACACACAACAACAACAACAACAACAACAACAACAAATGACATGTAATTGTATGCCCAATTTTCCTATTCATATTGAAACTACCTTTTCATGTGAGGCAATGAAGTCTTTTTTTTTTTAGGTCAATAACAAAGGACTTCAATGATTGACCCATTTCTAGGATAATAGCAGCAAGAGTTGGATAGATACAGAACTTCTCGCTACCTAGTATCACCTCAATGGAGCTGAGAGACTGCTAGTCAATAGAGTTGTACAAGGGTTGGAAAATATATTGATGCCTCTCTGCAAATTCAATTTTGAGTGGAAATCCTAGCGTTGTCCCAAGAGTAGCCCTTTCAATAAATTGCAAACCAAGGGAATCTACCACACACTAATGCTCAAGGCTGATTGATTTGCCTCCCTCAACAAGTAATGGGGTAAAAAATGGCTAGAAGATAGATGGGAGAAAATGGAAAGAAATATATGGAACCCACAATAGCCTTTGACAATGAAGATCTTCTTGTGGAAGGTGCTTTGGGGGGCCTTGCTGACCAACGTCAAGGTCCAAGCTCGAGGTATCATGCTAGATAGGTGTTCGGGGTGCAATTTACGGCTAGTGAGGACCTCTCCCACCTATTCAAGGAGTGCTTGGTGATTAGGCTACTTGCAGGTAAGATTTGTAAATGGATCCAAAGCATGGATTTAATATTCACGTGATCACGTGAAATTTCTTGTGATCACAATGTTTATTATCACATTCACATTTAATTGACTCGTAAATGGCATTAACACGCTTTTGCCAGCACTCGTCTAACCAATTTTTCTTCCAGATTCTTGTGATCACAATGTTTATTATCACATTCACATTTAATTGACTCCTAAATGGCATTAACACGCTTTTGCCAGCACTCTTCTAACCAATTTTTCTTCCAGATTCTAGTGAGTGGGGCAAATCAATCTACTTTGTATACCAACACATTATAGGTACTCTCGGTCTTGGGGAGTGAGAACGCTCTGTCTTTTGGCCAATGCTGGGCTTTCCGGTCTATTTTCAATCCGGAGACAGGTGGAGGTGAGGATGACAACACTTCCAAGATTCTACTGATCAAAATCCTTTCATATATAGTAGCCATATTATGTTGCAATGCTATGAGCTCCACATCCTTCCAACAAATGCTTTTCTCATCCCAAAGATGAGAAAGTTTAGAGATTCCTTTGTTGTTAACCTGCCATGCAACTTCCCTCCAAAAAGGATCCAAGGAACGCCTTCCAAGTTTGAGAAGCCAGGGGGACCAATTGACGGAGGAATCCCTAAAGTCTCGAAAATTGCCCCCCCATTCTAGGGTTGAAGCTGCTTTGTACACTTTTGTGCTAGTTCCCCTATGCAGCTGCTAAGATTTAGGGATGTCTAGAAAGGTGCTAGAATCTTGTCCTCCACTGTGACCTCCTTCCATGTGCCCTCTTTTGAGAAAATATTTGCTTTGTTTATCATATCCCAAGCCATTATAGCCCATTCTTGTTTTTGCTCCATCAAAGAGACCACAAGTTTGGCACATGAGGCTTCTGCATGCACCATGGGGTCAATAATCCCAATTCTGCCTTGATTCTTTGGTCTCTCTACCCATTCCCATCTCCCCCATTGGCAAGGGGTTGTGGCTTTAGTGCTGCTTTTCCATAGGAACCGTTTTATAGGCTTCAAAAATTCTTTCCAATTGGATTTGCTCAGTTTTAGTAGTGGAAATCCAAATGCAATGTAAGGGATCATGAATGTATTAATCACTATGATTCTGCTATGGAAGTAGAGGAGCACAAAATTCCATCTTCTCATTATGCTATTAATTTTGGAGAGGAGCCAGTCAAATCTCTGCTTATTTGTAATGCCCACCCCAAGTGGAGCACCTAGGTGCCTGAACACTGTGCCCTTGCCAATAACTTCTCCTGACCATTCCACAGGGTCCAACAAGTCACTTTATGAGAGGGAGATCAATCTTGATTTCTCAATACTGCACATTAAGCCTAAAGCAGAAGAAAAAATTTGGACAATCTCGAGGGTTCTTCTTAGCATTTCTAACTTGGTTTTAAGTAAAAGAAGAGAGTCGTCAACAAACAGCTTTGCAAGCAGTTGTTTTTCTTTAGGGAGTGAAAGACCTTGAATTTCCACTTTTGCTGCACTATCCTTGAGTGCGGTTACCAGAGGGTGAGAGCTAATTGCAAAAACTAGTGGGGCAAGGGAGAAGCCTTGCTTGATCGAATGCTTGACCTCAAACACCCCCTTTATCTTGTTGTTGAAGTGAAGCTCAGAGTAAATTCCTTCCCTGAGCGTGTGAACTATTGCACACATTTTGGGTATGAATCCCAGAGCCTTCATGAAATCCTCAATGTAAGACCACAAGATTCTATTGTAAGACTTATCTAGGTCAATTTGAAGGAGAATACATTCTTACTTGGTGAAAGAAGCGTACTCAATGCCAACCATGGCCGCCAAGATGTTGTCGTATATTGACCATTTTTTTATGAATCCATGTTGGTGGGGAGTGATGATTCTGCTTAGGGTTGGAGCCAATCTTAAAGCAATCACCTTAGCAATGATCTTGTATGCAACTTTCATCATGGAGATAGGCCACCAGTGGTTTAGCAACGAGCATCAAACCAACTTGGGAATAGGTTTGATCAGTTTAAGGCTGGCATCCAATTGCCCCTCCAAATAGAGCCTTGCAAGCTGCATTATCAAGATTTTAAGATCCTCCTAGAATTCCTTGAAGAATTTGACAGTCAGTCCATCCCACCCAGGGGACTTTTCCTTCCCCATTGCCTGCAAGGCAGTCCAACATTCATTGAGAGAAATTGGCCTCTCCAATGCTTTGGCTTCAGTAGAAAAAATATCACATTTGACCATGCCAAGCAAACGGGATCTAGCCTCCTCTACCCCCTGAGAGGAAACTTCTAGCTAACCAATAATTTGACTAAGATGATCAAGCATGAGCTTGGCCATAGCATTTTGGTCTCTTTCTACGTTCCCCCTCTCCCCGGGGGGTTCATCATGGAAGACTTACCGCACCACATAAGTGCAAGGGAGGGGGGTATTTTTACAAGTTACATAAGCGTATAAGTTAGGGGTAGGCCCCCAATAATTTATCTCCCAAGCTTAAATATAAGAAAGGGGGTATCATATTTATGTGGGGAGGGGGGGGGTGCGAGAAGTGAGAAAAGGGAAACATGAGAGGAAGTTTTTTGTGTTTCAAAGTCATAGATTCCCAAAAGCTTCTTCCCTCAAACTTGTGAGTCAATAGCTACAAAGATACATGCAAGAATTAACACTACTTTGTATATAGTTCATTTGTTGAGGGATGAAAGCTATAAAGAGTTTATATAGATGCAAATTTACATGGAGAACATAACAAAACTTTATAACCATGGTTTTTGAGTAATTTCGATGGGTCAGAATTGGACCCGGGGGATTCACTCTATAGTTCCGTATGATATCATGTGAGTGCAAGGAAGAGGGGTTTTGAATAGGGATGCCATAAGCGTATACAATAGAGGTAACCACCTACTTATTTCTTGATGTCTATCGTAGGTAGAGAGGGGTGGGTGGGTGGGGTGTGGGGGGGGTTGTAATTGGAGGGGGACTTAGAAATATGTAAAACTTTATCAAAACCTCTCAAAATTATCAAATTTTGCCCTAAAATTTTAACAAAGCCCATAATTGACCTTGACATACATGAACTAATGTGGACTCCATGTAGAGGATTTGTCCATAATTTTTGGACGACCCTTCTTCCCCACCCTCCAAAAGAGCAACGTCCATGTGGTTGGAGTCACAGCCCCCTTTACTATAGTCCAATGTGTCAACCAATAGGGTTTGATTAGTGGGCCAAGGTCTAGTGTTCAACAGAAGTGTGTCTCAGCTTACACTCAAGCCTCTTCAAAAATAAAAAATGCCACTACACTCATGCCACTTCAAAAACAAAAAATGCTAGTTGAGAGGAAAAGGAAAATGACAGTTTCAATCTATATTTTAAGAAAATAATGTAACAATGTGAAAACTCATGGTGGCCTACAGAATGATTTGCAAATGCAATGTCTACTGTATCACTAGCAAGTCTAGGCTAGCAACAAAGAAGTATCTTATAATGTAACCATAGTATTTTGATTGTATAACAGTTATGCAGGGTGCCAAAAGTAGAGCAACGTGCTAACCATAAGAGAGAGTGATCACACTATGTACAACAAGACTCAAAAGCACGGATAGTAAGACACATAGTGCACCCAAAGTAAGCAATCAAAAAAATTGAAAAGTCATAATCCTGTCATAATTCATTAGTAGTTTCCTTAAAAGATCATGAATTGCTTTAGCTACATGGGAAAACGACATGGAATTCCTTTCCATGAGAATATTTTTACACTAAATTTGTAAATAATTTACCCCTGTGGCTACAATCCCATCTATATTCATCCTCTCTGGCATTTCTATTCGTCTTTCTTAACTTATCTCATTTCAATCATGTAAACCCTGATCTCCATCTCATCATGTTGACCATGTACTGCAATATCCATCATCATGTCTTCATGATTTATGCCTTCTATTTTCACACCTTCTCTCATGTCAATCACGTCTACTCCAACCTCCATCATTACCTCTTCAACGACTTCTGCCCTCGTGTCGATTGTCGTGTTTACTTTTGCTATCATGTCTATGAACACCACCACTTTTGTGTTGTTCCTCTTATTTCAACTTAGTCTCATGCTCAAGCTTTTATAGATAAATTGCCTTGATTTGAAGGTTTTTGCACCTTGAGCAAGAGTCCACTTTTTCCCACCTTCAAATTTTAGAGCTAAATTGGCTTGATTTGAAGGTTTTTGCTCCTTGAGCAAGAGTCTACTTTTTCCCACCTTCAAATTTTAGAGGAAGATTTTAAATTTTGATTTTAGAGGTAAATCTCAAAATTTGGCGCTTATTTTGAGTAGTTGAGTGTGAAGTGTATTGGGTAGGAATTTAGTTATGCGCAAGACTGTTGAGGTAAACATGGCAATGGCGGGTACTATGCCCAGATCGGCGGAGAAGGCTCTCCGACTTAAACAACAAAGAAGACAGGCGTGCGTGCACGTCCAGCATATGGGTGCAGGGGTAAAAATGTGAGGGAAGCAAGTTCAAATGTGAGCAAAAGCTTAGCACTCAAGAGTGTGTGGTACTCAGACTCTCAAAATTGCAATGAGTATAATGTGAAGAGTCACTTTGACTCTTCTCTATTGACCCATCACCGTGTCTCTCATCAAAGAAAGAGAGAGAGAGAGAGAGAGAGAGAGAGAGAGATTTGACTCTTCTATATTGTCCCAACACCTTGTCTCACATCAAAGGAAGTGGAAGAGAGAGAGACATAGATTTGACTCTTCTCTATCAGTTGTCCCAACACCATGTCTTCATTAACAGAGGTTAACATCAAGGCCAATTTTAGAGCTACCAATATTTGGCCACTTGACCCATCCGACATCAAGTTTGAAGGCATGCCATACAACCTTTTTCATGCCAAACCAAAGTCAAGTTGAGAATGCTTCACACGAAGGACACATACAACATAATACATTCTTGATAGTCATGCATCATGATATATTCCCAATTGATGAGCGTGGATTCCGGGAAAGGTCAGTAGGAGACCTATCTTGGCCGTCAAGGGTCCAGGGGAGGAAGGCCGGCCTAGTGCGAAATTATTTGAGGGCTGCAAGCAAAAGGGTTAATGAGCATAAAGGTGAAGGCCATCAAAGGAAGTGGAAGAGAGAGAGACATAGATTTGACTCTTCTCTATCAGTTGTCCCAACACCATGTCTTCATTAACAGAGGTTAACATCAAGGCCAATTTTAGAGCTACCAATATTTGGCCACTTGACCCATCCGACATCAAGTTTGAAGGCATGCCATACAACCTTTTTCATGCCAAACCAAAGTCAAGTTGAGAATGCTTCACACGAAGGACACATACAACATAATACATTCTTGATAGTCATGCATCATGATATATTCCCAAATGATGAGCGTGGATTCCGGGAAAGGTCAGTAGGAGACCTATCTTGGCCGTCAAGGGTCCAGGGGAGGAAGGCCGGCCTAGTGCGAAATTATTTGAGGGCTGCAAGCAAAAGGGTTAATGAGCATAAAGGTGAAGGCCATGCCACACTGCATGTAGGTTGGGATGCGCATGGTGCGTGAGTAGAGAAGGTGTGGTGCAATGGGGGATGGTCAATGGGCTATTGTCCTCTACTCCCTAATGTCCGGCATTTTCTACTGCACACCTTCAGCATCGTGTAGGCATTGTTAGTAAGTGAGGCCTCAAATAATGCAAGGGTTCTTATTCCACATAGCTTCAACATGCTATAGATATGGCAAACAAAGCCTATGTCGCAGAACTTGCACATGGCAATGAGGTTTCTTCTGCCTGTGCCAATATAGCCAGCAATCCTTTTGCCACACAACTCCAGCATAGCTGTAAATTTTCTTCTACTGTAGAGCTTCAGCTTGGTGTTGGTATGGCCAACAAGGAAGGTCTCACATGTTTTGATTCTAACAGGCCTAGAGTAGCTTTCAAATACTTTTGGTGGTTCTTGTGATTTTCTTAATGCTGATGTGTCAAAATATAGTGTTCTTTTGTATGCTGATCTATCCCGATCTCGTTGATTGTCCATTTGTTTCTTCTAGGTGTTGATGTGTCATGGTCTGTTGCTCCCAACTGTGGGTATGATAGTGCTGTAGAGTGTGACAGTGGACCCTGGCATTCTTTGTACTAAATTGTCTATAATCTAGTGGTTGTTTAGTTTAATTACTAGAGTTAATGTGCTGCTAATGAACGATTAAGATCTTTTTCCTTGCGACCCTAGACCTTGACGATTCATTGATGGCTAGTTGTGTAGAATATTTTAAAAGTTTAAGGTAGTCTGCCTTTGATGGTGATGCTGGTCTTTTTTTGGCATGGTGCCATTAAGGATATTTTGCTAGGAGAATAAGTTTTGTTTTGAAGCTGGTATTTTTCAAATGGTAACCTAAATACCTACATCTTTAGTGGAGGCATCTCTCATATTGAAATAAAAAAGTGTATATATGTATTTGCTAGAAAAAAGTCTAGTAATGCGACTCTTTCTTCATTGTGCTCTTATGATGTCGAGAATTAAAAGAAATGTTAATTTTACATTACTAGACTAAGTACGTGGAGTAGGGAGAGAGCCAAGGTCATTTTCATGGATATATATTCAAAGCTTTCAATTGCCATCGAAAATTAAGCGTTTTGTAATTATACTTCACTTTTGCAATAAAAGTTAGTTTAAATTTACACTCCAGCTACAATGAGTAACCATTATATTCATTTTCATGGATATATATTCAAAGCTTTCAATTGTTATAGAAATGAAAGCTCTTTGTAATTATACTTTACTTTTGCAAAAGAATTATTTATTTAAGGAATTGGTAAAGTGAAAAGTTGTGTACATTGTTAATAAGATTTCCTTTAACTGCATAAGGGCCTTATTTTTCCCAAATGGAATTGTTGTAGGCAAAAAGTTTTTACCATTTATTTTCCATATGGGATTAATGGTTGGTGTGTTTTCCTATGTAGGGAAATTTTGTCCATATGGAACAACTAGAAACTTCATTTTTCCTTGAGGGAATGTTTTTCAAATGGCCCAGCGTAACGATTACAATGCCAGGGGTACTCTCCATATCTCACATTCACTCACATGCGAGAGAGAGAGAGAGAGAGAGAGAGAGATATGCTCTGTATATCTCCTTTTTATAGATCACACTCTTACAACCATGTGGTAAGGCAATTGAATTGTAGCCAAGAAACACATTGATAAAGATTTTCCACCTGTTGCATGTATAAGTGATTTAGTACTTAGGGTTTTCTGACCTCTTTCCTTCAATAACAGATTGCACACTCCAGGGGCTTGTCAATTAAATTCTTGCAATGCAGTGATAGAAGTCAACGGTTCCCTAAATCTTTGTGAACTATCAACAGGTGGGTGACATTTTCTTTGAGGAACTTGTTGATCATGCTTGGGAGGCTCATGAAAAACATATGTGTTGATTTTTTTCCTGCTTATAAGATGATTATTAGCTCTTTCAATCTACATCTGTAGGGTGCATGCATGGAATGGGGTTTTAGCTTTTGATGTGTGGTTTCTTTGTGCAGGATCGGCCCCCACCTTGTATCGTATTTGTTGGCAATGTATTGATGGATGTGAAGTCTCTTTTGCATGCATGTGCACGGTTACAACTTCATTTTTAAGATTGCAACACATCCTTGTGCTCTTTGTGATTAATATGACCTTCTTGTGAATTGGTTTAAGAGCTCTAAAGTGGACTCCTTGTGTACTCAGTTGTCTGCATAAGCTGTTTCATGGAATGTGAAATATCAAAAATTGATTTGTTCATAAGGTTCTCTTGCCCTATGTTTCTAGTAGCCCTTGCTCCACCAATCAGAACAAAAAAGATAGCAGATTTCTTCTCGACTTCAAACTGCCGCAAGGTCAGCAAATAAATGCAGAATGAATTCCTCTTTGTGTAACATGTAGGGATAAATTCTTTTAGCTGCCCAAAAAAAATTTATAAGGATGCAACAAAAAATTTAGAGGTGAAATTGTAACTTGTTTAGCATTGGATGTTGCTTTACTACAATTTTATCTGTTGTATTTGGGAATGTGATTACTGCGTCCATCATTCACTCCATGCTCGTGGGCACTTCAACCTTTTTCAATTGATGGACTAGTCAAGTGGCCTATATCGATGCTTTGATTTGACTTGCGTTCTTGTCGATATCATAGTTACAAGGAAACTCTGCTTCAGGGCCTATTGGATTAGAAACTCTGTTTCCAAATTCCCTTGTTCCTCGTTTTCATTTTGCCGTTTCTTTGGGGAGTTTCAAATCTTTTATACAGAATATACCTATGTAAGACCATTTTGAAACTGTTCTAGTGAAATGAATAAGCTGATTTTGTCTCTGATGGCCTTGTCAATCTCCTTCCCATTTCTTATTCCAAGTGACTATGGTTGATATTTCGAAGACATATCGACGGATGAATTTTTTTCAACTCTTTTCAATTAATCCATAGTGTTGTATGTTGCTATTCTGGAAGTTGTAAGGCAAATGTTTGTGTGTTTCTTTCTTGGAAGTTAGATGACAATGATGGAATTCTTAGTCAAGCATGTCAAGATTCAACATTTGATTTGGTGCTCTTTAGGTGTAATCACTTCCATTTTGTGTGATCGATGTGTAGGATTTCTTGTAAGCAGAAGTCTTGGATTGTAAGGTAAAGGTAGTACTATTGGTATAACGAGATCCAAGACAAAGTTGATATATAAACTCGTGACGTTGGCCATGTGAAGGTCTAACAACAGCTCCCAATTTCAAATCATGCACATGATAATTTTTACTTTATGTCTTCTTAACTTTCTAGATTCATATGTCACAACTCTCCCCTCTTGACACAAGACACATCCGCTTGTTCCCCGTTTGCATCACATGTTACCACAAAAGATTTCCCAAGTTCTGGAATTTTTTTTACATTTTTCAACCACCCTTGCTTTCAATGTTTCAAATGCAGTTTGACATGATTCAAACCATATGAAACCCTTGTTTTTCTTTGTTGACTTAGTTAAAGGGATTGTAATCTTGGAAAAATTTCTAATATGAGCCCGTTCATATTGTGCTAACCCCATAAAACTCCTCACATCCCTCACAGTTTTGGGTGTTGGCCATTCCACAATTGCCTTGACTTTATTAGGATCAATATGAATGCCCTCTTTTGAAATTTCTCTTCCTAGATATACAATTTTCTCTATGAATAGTGTGACTATCCCCATTAGAAGTTGTTTTTTCTTTCTTCACAATCAATCAAAAACATGATTTTTCATTCACCCAATCCATATCAATAATTACATCATGCATCCATGTGTATGATATAAAAATCACCCTTATGATTATCACTATTCAAAGAAAAAGACAATTTTTTAATTAATTCTTTCGTGAAATTTTTATTATCACTTAATAAATCCACAAGTCTTTTAAGTTCTCTGTTTATTTTCAGGTTTAATTTCTCAGTCAATTCAAAGGACAACAAGTAATGTGTACTATCTGAATCAATAAAGAAATTCAATTTTAAGTTTCACATTTTATGCATAAATTTGATCACAAAAGCTTTCAAATGACGTACCAAAGGCATAAAGCATCACAAAGAAGGGCTAGATGACTTACCTTTATCATCCATATCTCCAATAGTCTCCAATTGAGCCATCTTGGTTAGTAAAGTTGCCTTATACTTTTCTCAAGCATTCGAATGTCTCGTAGTCTTATTATCCATATTGAAATCATAATCCAAAAGCTTCGATTTATTCAATCCACACTTTTAAATCTTTGCATGTCTTCCTTATGCCATCAAACTCATTGAGTTTAGCTTTCTTGAAGAATTTTCGCCGCCGTCGCTTCTCTCGTATCGGAGTCCTCATCATCGTCATCCGTTCTTTTTCGCTTCTTCTCCTTTGTTCATTTACGTCCACTTTTATCTGCTTCTTTTGTCAATCGTTTCTCATATTGTTTCATTGCTGTCGTAGAATCAAAACCCTCTGATACCACTTATGATGCAACACGGGAGAGCGAAATACATTGATAATGAAAAGGACAGAGTACACTGAGTGAATAGATGAAATAAGGATTCTGTATGCATAATAGTTACAAGAGGAGCATAACTCGTTTCATAACCTCCCGACCACCCCCGAGCTATCTCAATCTCAATCTCAATCACACTTTCACTCTCAATCACAATCGCAACCTCAATCTCAATCTCAATCGTGTGCAAATCCCAATCTTAATCACACTCTCAATCTCAATCACAATCACACTCTCAATCTCAATCTCTTGATGGCAACAACCATCATAATCGGAATCGTAACACGATCACAATCCCAATATCATGACACCTTGCACAAATCCTGTTTCACACATTGGTTTCTACATCATCTACAAAATAGCCAAAAGAACATACTAGTGTAACCAAATCAACGTGATAATCAAATTCAAAACATCATTTTGTACCAACATAAACCAATGCAATCACTTCTTGATTGGATGAAATAAAAGAGATATTACCTAGGTATATTTGTTTGTAAGCTAACCTGTTGCTGCTAGGCTACCCTGCTGCTGCTCGCAATTTGTTTTTATCATAAACTTGTCACACGAATTCAGAATATAAGCTTTCAGGTACTCAAAACGACAGAAACAGATTTAGTCTACAAGTCAACATGGACAGAATTGCGAAAAACGTCTTTCTTTGGCTGAAAATGCAACTTTGAGGTCCTGACTCATTAAACCTCGTCTCCACAACTTTTTCTACTTATTTTAAGCTTGTCCATGTATTTTAAGATAAAACACATAAAAGTAAAACATTGATATTGATGAAAATAAAAAATTTGACTACGTGTTTACTTTACAATCTATAGAGAAATGATCTTTTATTCAATAATTATTACTAAATACATCTTTAATGTATTGTGAAGAGAATATATTTTATCATGCAATATCTTGAACTCATTTGTGTACGACTAATACTCTCTATCATATAAACTATTCCACAATCTTTCAAGCCATATTTAACAAAAGATCTAACATATTACATTCTTTTTAACTTTAAGAACTTGGAAAAATAGTCATATTACAACCGCATGAGTGTAAAACACGGCCCTGAGAATCATACAAAGATTCTTGATCAAATTAAGTTGTACCTTAAAGACCATAAACCAAAAAATGCTTTGGCAGTTAGAACCAGACTCTTCCTTGCTAGAAAGGCCAAAGATTGTATTACTTATTACAATAAGTAATCGTAACCTCACTAAACTTTTTTGATATATTGCAGATCCTTGCTCTCTCACAAGATTTTGAACTGACCTATGAGCCCCTCTCTGTGGCCACGTCTCTTGTCCTTAGATGTATTAACAGCTTGGATGCATCTCAACTAATATATGAATCGGCTCTTACCTCAGACAAGAAAATGTATATCTTGCACATGTTATCTTTTAATGATTGGGTTAAAGTTTTGGCTACCTTAGACAAGGACTCCAAGGAAGGGATGAATTTGATTTCCCAGTACATATCCCAACTTCCCATACTCTCTTTACAATACCAATAGGAGCTTGCCCTATTCTCTTCTTCTGGGGCTGATCTGTCTAACATTTTGAGGAAGCTGTGCGGCCTCAATCCATCTTTTGTTAGTACCCCGGCTACCCCTACTATCTCTCAAACTGGCCGTATCTTTTGTAGGGATAGTGCAACTCTTGAAGCAGTCAAAGAATTTCAAAGTAATCTTTGTTTCCTCAATGACTCTAACCTCTTGGAAATGGTGCCAAAAATCTCTAAAGTTTTTCCTTTCTTACCTGTTAGACAGATTGAAATCGAGTCTTTTGGGGTGGACCATAAACTTTGGGTCCTGCCCAAAAAGGATTTCTTAGCACCTATTTTAAGTGAAACCTGGGTTTACCTGGCCAACCTCCCTGCCTCTACTGTCGAAGAATGCAAACTCAAGATCTTAAAAGGTGGACAATTTCTTGACAAAAGAGAGCTCATCAAAGCACCCTTCAACCTCAATCTCATTGACCATTCTAAATGCCCTTCCAATACTAGCCTCTACATCCGTACAAAAGGGAACATGGAGTTTGCTAAAAGCAACCCGAACTTCTACACAGAATCCATTTGGAATGTTTTTCGGCCCTATGTTAAATGTGCCTGCAGATTTCTTGACCCTAAAGCCTCTTGCGAATCCAGCATCATGTGGTTTGATCATGCCATTTGGCTTATTCTCAACCATCTTGACCTACTCTTCCTGAAAAAAACATCAGATTTTCATCTCTCCCTTATTTGTTTCTGGTTGGGCGGCCAAGCTAAACAGATAGTAATTTCTCAGATTGCCTTTAACATCTTTCGTGGATTAATGGTGGATATTTTGAAGGAACTGAAATCTAATGAACCTGGAAGCTACCTAACCACTTATGCTAACTACAAAGGTGTAAAGATCATCACTAGCTTACTTAAACCATGTATTGATGAGGATGATTCCCCTGCTCTAAAAACAACCATTTCTCTTACTACCCCCAACTCTTTCACTTTTTTTTTAACACCTAGCTCTTCCTCTAACCGGGGGAAGTCTCGTAGCTACGCTAGGGGAAGAGGCAGAAACTCCCCCATCAAGAATTTTCTTGAAATGTAATCCTTAGTGAAATTGCAGGTTACTGTGAGCCCTTGCGGATGAAGGTTTCTCAACAAAATAGCTCCAAACCAAGGCTATTTCTACATACACTTGATTGGATACAACCTAAAGCTCTTTTTTGTGAGTGCTTTGAACTACTTTTTGGCAATCACAAACTGCTTGATAATGTATTCATTGGTTGGACGTATCAACAACCCGTGAAAAACTTGGTTTACCGTAATGATTTTCTTCGACATGAATCTGTTCCTAAATATTCAAGCATTCAATTTACCACATTTTGCAAAAACTTCGATATATACGGTATGCATGTTTGTACTTGTGATCTTAGCATCATTGAAAATATCAAAATACAAAGGATCTTGGCCAATGGGCTCAATCACATACCTAACTCTCCCAAAAACCCTTACCTTGCTCTATCAGATGTACTTAGTTGCCTAATAGACCTTGTCAGTTCTCTCCAACTAGAGAAGACAGTCCTACTGGACTTAACAAAAGCTATGGAGGAATGCTTCCTTCAAAAATTATCACAAATTCCTAGAGAATGGTTATCCACTAATAACTCCTGGTTAACAACACAACTTGCTTTTGATTTTCAAAAAATATCTAATAAGTGGTTCATAGTCGGGCTGGATAAAAGCTCTATTTGTCCCACTCTTATTTGCAGAAACCTTGCTTAGAATTCTGCCTGCGATCGGGTTTCTAGGAAGGAATTCATTAGAATTAACTCTTCCTTACAAATAGTCTCTAACCCAATTTCTTCTTCATTTGAGGAGAGAAGACGGAATTCAGGGGTTTCTAATCTTCTTCTTGCTGCTAGTTGAATGAGTTTTTTACATATGAAAATCGGAGTTTGTGCTGATTTATCTAGTCCACAAATAAATAAATACTGTAAAATATATTGAATTTCATCCATTAAGTCTGTGTTTTTGTACCATGGAGTTTGGTTTTGCCTGTGATAAGAAAATTTTTGGGAAAAGGTCTCATTAACTAAACTATCAATATAATTGTGATGAGGTTTACTATCCTCACATCCCAAGAGGGTACATAAAGTCTTCCATACTTTGCCAAGTTCTCTTACTATTGATGTAGGGTTTACAGGTACTAATGGAATGTGATTTAATCCTTTCCTGATAAATTCTTGGAAAATTTTATGTCTAGCTATGTTAGCGTCTATGCTGATTACATGTTTTCCAAAGGGTTTTAAGTCAACTAAAAAATAAGAAAATCGTTTATGAGTTAGGCACCCACATGGTTGTGTTTCATCAAACTCCTTGGCAAATATCGAAGTTGGTTTGTAAAGAATATGGTTCAGGTTACTGGTATACTTCCAACCGAAACAAATCCTCATTTTAGACAAATCCTTATTGATGTAAAAATCATTTATCATTGTTTGAAAAATACTTTAGGGTTGATAAAGTCCATATATTTGTTACAAAACAAAATCTCAATAAATCTCCCATGTATCCTAATATTACGTTCAAGATGTAACAAACCATTATTTCTTGTAGTAAGTGAGTGTACTCGGTCCTCAGAATTGGAGTATTCAAGTGCCTTGGGAGTATCTCCATAGTCCTTCGACTCTCTAAACTACCTTGGTTTCTTACTTGTTGACGCCATACTGCTCTGTGTATGTGTGATCTTCTTTATTTGTTCCTTACCTTTTGGAGGTTTGAGGAAGGTTTCAATTGTGCTGGATACTGGTGTGTTGTGTAGCTTTTGAAGAAGTGGAGTCCCTAGTGTGTATAGGACTAGTCCTTTAGCTGTTTCTAGCATGTGCTCATGAAACTGATAATAAATGATTACAACATGCCTTAATTCTGTTGGAAATGAGGCTATCCAAGCTATAAAGGCATATACTTGTACTGGTCCTAATGAAATTTGAAAGAACCTTGGTAAATTCTGGAATACATACCACAAGAATTGGTCAAACCAAATGATTGAAGAGGAACAATCGGAATTTGTATCAACTCTTTTGCATTGGCATTTAAGGAAGGGTCTATAAGAATTCCAATAATTTCTCAGAAACCATTTTTGATCCTTTGCCCTGTCCATAAGAGAGAATCCCTTGGTGCGAGCAATGATTGAGGAGCTTGGATATTTTTTACTATCCACATCGGATAATTTGACCTGCTTAAGCTCGAAGAGAACATCTTGTGATAAGAGATGTTTGGAATGTAAGGAAAGGGTTTTGCATTGCTCTACAATGTCCGTGGGTATGCTACAAAGCAAACCGAGAGAGGAAATAGTAAAAGGTGCCCGATGGTTCAATATTTCATAATCCGAGAGCTTGTGTTCAAGTCGCATAGCATCCAATTCAACATGCCTGGGTGGTAGTAGTGGGATTACTTCTAAAAAAAAATTAGAAACTACTCTTTCTCGGGATAAATTGTTTGCATCTGCTAAAAAGTTGAGCGCTTATTTCTCTTCTTCTTCAAGAAGGTCAAGATCTAGAAGGAGATTGATAACCTTTTTTGAGTGCTTAATTTCTATAGGGACAGCAGGGAGGTTATTGATAAAATAGAGCTTGTTCGCAATAGTGGGTAGAGAAGTGAAATAAAAATCAAGTTCTGAGCTATCTTGTGCATCAATAATGGGTAATTTGGCTAGGAAGGTACTAAAAGCCTCCAGAAGCTTATCCTTCTCTTTTCTAGAAAGAATCAATAAAGAGATCCAATCATTGACAGAAGCTCTGTTTAAGACACATATAGAGTGGGTGATTATAGCTTGTTTTTCAAAATCAAGAAATTTTTTGTGGAATTCCACACCTTTGAAACAAGAAATTATACATTGGGTACCAATTAGTGGAACATGAATGTCTTCTTCTATACCATATCCCAAACAGGTGAGAGATGGAATCCAAAAGGCCTCAATCAATCACCATACAAGTATTACACAAACCATTTGAATTATTATCATACCAGTATAAAGTTTTCTCAGTATGTGATGGATACCCAACCAAAGGTTTTCCGAGAAATTTTATGTGTGTTTGAATTTAAAATCCCATCATTCATAATCATATATTGAGAGACTTAAATACCGTTTGCAAAAGCATATGATGTAAAGAACAAAACAAAGAAGAATTTCTTGATATATAAAATTCATTACAAGATACTTTGATACATGACAAAGTAGGAGTTTAAGCCGGAACTCCTACCAGGTGAGAGCAAGGATCGTTAGCTGTCAACCAACCACAAGTACAATTAATTAGAATTAATTTGTACTAAATGGGTGACAGGTATATCAAGCAATCTTCACTGCTTGTTATTGCTGTCACACCCCACATCCAACGTTACTCCTAAACATATATTATGTTTTCTTTTGCTCTTCTATGTAAGTAAGGTCTATTGTGGTCTTTGAAAGACTTTATGGGTTTACATGGTTTGGAGATAGGGTCCCTAATTGCTATTGGCTTGGTTTTCTTTTGCCTATTACATGCAGCCATGAGCTTGTTCCGAATATGTTGTAGCTTAAGCATGTCCCGAGTGATGCTCATCCTAGCCGTCTGCCTATAGCCCTGTTTGCCAGTAATAGTTACACACATGTGGTTAATATTCTTATGTACTAGACCTAATTGTTGCCCCAAATATTTGTGTATGAATCCCTCCTTCTATGGTATATACAATGACCTTTTAAACCCATTTCTTTATAATTGTCTTTAATTTAAAAATTTCGCAGCATTTTGTTTGTAATATCACCCTTTTTTCAAAAAAAACCAGCTGTTAACATTGACTTATGCCCTCATAGGAGGTTGTCATACAAAATCTTTCATATCTTGACCCATATTTATACCACCTAGTAAACCTAAAGGGAAATCTTTAAATTCAAGAAATACCTCCAAAGGAACCTTATATCCTAACACCTTTATTTTAGTAATTTGAAAAAAGGAAACTTGTAAGCAAAGCCTTATGTACCAATTTACATGGTTACTGTTTGTCGTTGCCATCTGCGTTATTCCTCTTATATATGCTTATTATCCAAGGTAATGCACACCGTCACTGCTACGCCCTTCAATTGATACATTTTTTTGTTGGATATTAGCCTTATGATGCTTCCTTTTATCATGCGTGTTTTACTTTTATTGTTGTACTACTAGTATTCCCTTTTGCATATAAATATGTGAAACGTTTCAAGTGTGTTATTGGTATATGTGCTTGTATACACGCCTATGTATGTGGAGTCCAAAATAAAACGCTTTTTTTGTGTACTTATGACTATGACCAACACCATTTTTCATTTGTATTTGTGTTATCCTTGTGATGGTGGTTCATAACTTATCGTTTTTACCTCTTACGTGCGCGTCCATGTTTCCGGAGCTACTTCTTTGTGTACCCCAATTGTGTGTGATTATGAGAGATTCTATCACTAATCCTCATGCGCATTATGCAAATGGAAATCACCTACACTTATTGTGTGTGTAACTAAGCATACATATGCTTTATGTGCTCTAATCAATTGTGCATGCAGTTACTGATTAAAAAAACATGAATTACCATCTACATTATGCCATATTCCGCGTATTCGGAGGTATCCGTGCTGCCTTTGTCGTCTCGGTTGGTCTTTCCACCGGACACAAAGCGTTTGAGGTAAATTGAATGTTGCACAACAAGTAGCAAGACACCACACTTGTGATTTTGTATGGCATACCCGTATGCTAGGTGAGTAAACAGAAGCCTTGCGTGTGTTATTTCCTACGCAATTGCAGGCTATTGCTTGCATGAAAAAAATGTAATGTATTTCTTATTATGGTTTGCTTATCAGCAACATCAGGCTTACCCATTACCTTGTGCTAGCATATAGTGCGCAAATTATGAACCCAAGGTGAGCCCTGCTAGCACGGTTCTAGCATGGGTTAGTCAGCTAGATGACTATTTTCATAATAAAGACTTCCCCAAACGTGAAATGGTAAAATGTGCATCAAATCATCTCACTGTGGTGGAATGCCTCCAAACAACACGGAAGAAGACCACGCACCTAGCATGCATTTTAAAAAAAGTGTTTTTACCTCAATTTTTACCCACACAGCACAAAGCTAAGGCACGACGTCAATGGGATTTAATTCGACAGGTTCGGAATGAAGATGTACAGGGTTACACTGATCGTTTTTGGAACTGTTTAATTCAATTGCAAGCTATTGAACATGTTAGTTGTAGGAAATTAAAGCGTAAGTACATATCAGGCTTGGCACTACAAATTGATGCTGTGGTAGATATGTTCGAACTACATTCTCTGTCAAAGGCTATTAATTTGGCTCTCAATGCAGAGAAGAAGAAAGGTGGACAAGCCTCTCACACTGATCAAACTGCTAGCACTAACCGTAACAAGAGACCTCCTTTCTCTACTAACTTTGACAGAAACAAACATCAAAGCCGTACCTTTTTCAAGAGATGTAGGTATGACAATTTGGCTACAACTGATCAGCCTCATAGCAACAACAACAACACGCAGCAACGAGGCAACCAAAATTCTTTCAACCAACGTCCTACTCGAAACTCTAATAGTAACAAAAAGATGAAGTATTTTAAATACTTTCAGTATGGTCACTATGCAGATAAGTCCCCAAAAGGTCTTGTTAAGAGTTGTGAGGTCCCCTCCCCGTCTCGCCTTGACGGAACTGGAGGACACCTGACGGTCGCTAGATCCTATGCGGAAGCAATAAATAAATTGGCTAAAAAGAAAACTAGTGGATGGTCTCTCATCACTTAGTGAATTGAGTCCAAGCCACCAGTGAAAGGAGTCTAGCTCCGCCTCACAGGGGAAGCGTAATTACGTATTATCGGACCTATTCTCATCTTCCAGGAGGAGAAGTAATCTCGATGCCTTTTTCCTCATAGCTTTCAGAGGCACATACATCGAGTTCCTTCCGCTCTGGCGTAATGAGCTATCTAATTTTGTACTCTACTGCACAGGGCAGAGAGTTCCCGTCTGATCGGGACCACCCGTCTTGTAGGCTTTGGCAACTTGAGCCAAGCTCCCACACTCACTCAGAGTCTTTGTGTGGCCTAATTACTAACACATTGTTGTTCGACACTTAAGATTCCTTTTTTTGGTTTCCATCACAAGTTCGATAAGACAGCCCTTCAAACATTGTCAAATCGGCACCAAAACATATCTTTCCTAGGAAAAAATACTCAACAAACAATACTTCATTAAAAATTTCAATTTCTTGGAGTCGTGAGGACCTCCAACGAGTGTTACTCCACCCGTTGTCAACAGGCCACCCATACAACTAGTCCATGATCCACCCCATTCATGGAGTAACTCTCCGGGTAAAATTATGTATCCACCGCATAGAAAGCAAGCCATGGACAAATCCACCGTGTAGAAAGCAAGGAAATAATGAATGAAATTTGGTTGAGATAATTTTTTCTAGCAACCATTCTTTCCTACCTCAAAACAGTCTTTCCAGAAAACATTTCTTTCCTACTTAATTTATATTTGAATTTAAATAAAACCATTAAAGCACTTATGCCGTTGTCTCAGTTAGATTCCAACATATTTCTGGGAAGTTTAGACATTCCTAAAGTTATCATAATGCAATGATTATGTAAAGTACAAAATAAAATCCATCCTACCTCATGAATTTCCTCCTCGATGCCTCGTGAGATGGCCGGATTTTCTTCTCTCATCGGTGCTTTACCGTTGTTCGCCATGTTGCTAGTTCCCGCCTCGCGGTCGTTAGCACCACCAAATCGAATTCTTTTAGGGGCCATTTCTCACTACTAGGATTAGTTCTTTCGGAGAAACGAAGAGACTAGGCATAATTCCCACAACAACCAATGAGAAAACTTAACAAGGAGTAACCTTATCCTTACACATAATACTAGACTAAATAACAAAGCCTTCACAATTGTAAGTATGCAAGCTAACTCGAGGATACAATGAGATGATTATGCCTTAATTACTCATAAACTCATCCTAAGATTATCATAACCAAAACTTCCCTCGTATACAACGTGAGATCAAGATTAATGTACCAACTAGATGCATCAACATAACATACAATGATAGACTATAACCATGCAGATACCAAATATAATAGCTGATTAATTTTTGCACAATCATACACAATTTGCTAATGCAACACAATACCCTAGTTATGCATCTTTTTGTATGCAAGAAGTATCATAATTATGCCCTAATTTCATGGGCAAATCAAGGGTTTAATTCCTTGATTATTCCTCAATTTGGGTGCATAAAAAAGGAAAAAAGTCTCACCATATCTTAGAGAATCATAGGTGAAGAGCTTTACAGCATAATTATGCACACATTCACAGGTGGCAATGATAATTAAATGCATAAACTCATGCTTAATTAAAGGAAAATTAAATATCCTTAAGAAGCAAGGTGCTCCTGAATCCAACAATGGAAATACAATCAATGAATGGAAACCATTGACAATACCCCACATGGAATGTAATAGAGAATAGATTGTTTAATGTTGTAGCCATCTAGCATAATTAGGCTCAACATAGGAATCCTCTAGAGAAAAGAGGCTGTGGAGTAATAGGATTAGCATAAACATAATATAAGTACCCTTAATTAAGATCTCCTTTATGTTTTAAGTGATGTAGAAAAGGCTTCACAAAAGATTGCTCCAGCAGCAGCACTTCCTTGCACTGTCTTGGGAATTGTGTGTCCCTAGAGAGGGGTGAGCTACACTTATATACGCATCCCCCTCAAGGAGGGTCGATTTGGCTTGCTAAAAATGGAACTGGAGAGCCCATGGACACACACACACACACCTCCAAGTTCCATGCCAAGTGTGGAGTTCCTCTAGTGAGGTGTCCTCACTTGCCTAATACTCCCTTTCTCTCTCTCACACACACACTTGCAAAAATTGAATTCCACAAAGGAAGGTAGCGCTAGGTTTCTTGCCACATTGAGGGGTTGTGGTGTCCTAGACCCATGCTCCATTACCCACACCTCACTCTTTGGCCCATGCTCTACCCTATCTAGGCCATGCTTAGGTTCCCATTCTACACTTCCCATGCCTAGACTAACACTTGTCACAAGACTACCTATACACATGACCCATGGCCATACATGATGGGGGATACATGACCATGCACACCCATGACCATGCATGCACATCCATGTCCATGCATATACATCCATATGCCATACACATACCTTAGAAAATTCTAAGCTAAGGCTAACTAAACTTATACTAAGCAAAATTCAATTCTGAAACTTGCTAACTGGAGACAGACCTGCAGGTAACAGATACGACAACCTGCCATAAATAGCAGCCTCTGGCGTCCAGACCCTATTTTTAAGGAAATTTGGGTTGATGCACAGTTTGACAAGCCGGTCAATCCTAAACCATACTGGGGGTCGGAAACTTTCTATTTTTGGAAATTTTTCACAAAAATTGAATTTGACCATAATTAAAAGTTCTAGAAGGATCACAACACAAAAATGACATCTGATCACTAAAACCTGCTAAAAATAGCATCTTTTGTCAAACTGATATTTAGGCTTAAAATTTTACATAGGTAACCCTTTCCTAGGGCTGACCTTACAAGAGCAATGGCCAATCCAATGGAGTCAACCAAAATCCAAGCCAAAAACCCTTCAACAACAACCGCCCCCACAGTGCTACTGTTAACCTCATCAAAGATGTTAATTTCTATGATAATGAAGTGGAAGCTAATTACGATGAGGGATATGATCTTGAGTATGATAACGATGACAAGCCATCTTTAGGTACTCCTATATCTCCTCACACCTTGTTTAAAGTGCAAGGCACTATTAAGGGTGAAAGTTTCACAATTCTGCTAGATGATGGTAATAGCCACGATTTCATTTCTACACACTTGGCACAGCAACTCTCTCTCTTTGAAATCTCATCACCTCACAAAGTCAAAACTGTTTTTAATAACCAGCATTTTAATTGTTGCAAGACCCAAGTTACTGTTGAAGTTTGCATTGATGAATTTACACAAGCACGTACATTTTTTGTAGCACCATTGCATGGTCTTGATATGATCATGGGAATGCCATTTTGTCATGAATTGGACGCATTGATTAAGTATAAAACACGTACTATGTCTCTCACTCATAATAATAATAGAAATTTCTCCATCCAAGCAACACTAGCACATCAAAAATTTCCACTCCTCTCTCACACTCAAGCCAAAAGAGCAATTCAAAAACAGAAGAAAACATATCTAGTGTTGATAAATCAAATTTTTGCTGAAATTAAAACTTCACACAACTCTACACATGATGAATTTCTCTCACAATTTAAAGATTGTTTCATGCATGATCTGCTACCTAGAATTCCACCTTCATGCCGCGAAGATCACAAAATAGATATTATACCGGGTAGTGAACCTCCTAGTAGAGCATCTTATCGTGTAAATCCAACTGCACAGAGGGAGATAAAAAACTCAAATCACTGATTTACTTGACTAAGGCCTAATCAGACCCAGTAGTTCACCATACAAATCTCCAGTACTTCTTGTCAAGAAGAAAAATGGAACCTTTTGTATGTGTATCGACTATAGGGCTTTAAACAATATCACCATTAAGAATAGGTTTCCTATTCCTAGAGTGGATGATCTATTAGACAAACTGACAGGGACAAACATCTTTAGCAAAATTGACCTTAAATCAGGGGATCACCAAATCAAAATGTTTAAACCTGATGTCTACAAAACTGATTTCAGAACACAAACTGGACACTATGAATTTCTTGTCATGCCATTTGGTTTGACAAATGCACCAGCCACATTCACATGCATGATGAACAGAATTTTTATTGACCATCAAGATTTTGTGATTGTATGACATTTTGGTATTCAGTAAATTTGAAAAAGAGCATAAAGAGCACTTAACATGTGTATTTGATCTACTTGCACAAAATCACTTGTACTTGAATCATGAAAAGAGTTCATTTTTCCAATCTAAAATTGAATATTTGGAACACATTGTATCGACTAAGGGAATACATGTAGACCCCAAGACAATTGAATCCATTCAATCATGGCCTAGACCCAAAACTTGCATGAGCTACGTTCTTTCATCGATCTTTGTAGCTATTACAGGAAATTTGTTCGTAACTTTGCTTAGAAGTCACATTATTTGACTCTCCTGCTAAAGAAAAACACACCTTATGAATGGAGTGATTTACAAGAAGGCTCATTTAATGCACTTAAATATGCTTTGACTAATGCACATGTATTTCAACTTCCTGATTTTGAAAGATCATTCTTTGTCGTAGTCACTAATGCTAGTGGAAAAGGTATCGGTGCAATCATTTATGCAAGATAACCATCCACTTGCTTTTGAAAGTTGTAAATTCAAACCTTTTGAAAAAAAGTTCAGTACTTATGATAAAGAATTGACTGTTGTGATACATGCATTGAAAATCTAGAAACACTATGTAATGGGTACTGACTTGATCATTAAAACTAATCAACAAAGTATCAAATATTAACTTTCTCAACCCTTAATAGATGATAGACATATTAAGTGGGCCGCTTTTATTCAAAGTTTTCAGCCCAACATTCAATAGCAGCCTGGTAAAGAAAACATTGTAGCTGATGCTTTGAGTAGAAGACCCTCACTTAATAATCTACCAACCATTATGAGAGCTTCATTTGACACTATGCCTGACACTTATGCACATGAATGATGACTTCAAAACGACATGGTGGCATATGCTTGAAAATTCTGTGCACACATTTCTTGAATACACTATTCAAGAAAATTTCCTTTATTTCAAACAAAAATTGTGTGTGACTAAACCTTTCCGTACATTAATTATTGAAGAATTGCACAAACCACCCTATGCTGGACATAAAGGATTTGTTGTAACTTTTCAAAATTTATGTCGTGATTTCTATTGGCCTTCTATGAGAATTGATGTTAAACAGTATGTTTTAACTTGTTTGATTTGCCAAAAGATCAAAGCAACAGCAAGTAAGAAATTCGAACTTTTACACCCTCTCCCATTCATGAAAGACCATGGAAACACGCTTCAATGGATTTTGTTAGTGGTTTCTCACTCACAGTGCACAAGCATGACATGATTTGGACTGTTATTGATCATTTTCTAAACAATCATATTTCATTCCTTGTAAGAAAACACTTACAGCACATCAAGTTGCACTTTTGTTTCTTAAGACTGTTTTCCCACATCATGGTTTGCCTAAAGTCATTATTTCTGATCGTGATTCAAATTTTTGTAGTGTCTTCTTGACTACTGTGTTTGAAAATCTTGGCACTACACTTAACTTCACTTCTGCATTCCACCCTAAATCTAATGGTCAAACCAAAGTCACCAGTTGCACTATCATTGGTTTGTTAAAGTCTTATGTTTCTTCTCAACCTAAGAAATGGGATGATTACCTGCATATTCTAAAATTTGCATATAAAAGCACCCCTCACGCTGCCACGGGTAAATCTCCATTTGAAGTTGTATATGGTCACTCCATTCCTACTCCTGCTTCACGTCTTTCCAATATTGTACCTGTCGCTGATGATTTCACTGATGACTTTCATGATGTTTATGCAAGTATGCATTCTGTAATTAAACACTCACAAGAGCTTTACACTAAACATGCTAACAAGCACCGCAAGGCACACCAGTTTAAGGAAGGTGATTTTGTTTTACTTCGCATTGAAAAACGAACGGTCAAAAGTGTTGATACAAATGTCTTTGTTAAGCTTGCTCCTCGTTTTTATGGACCTTTTAAAATTTCAGCTGTCATTAATGATGTTTCTTTCTATTTAGACCTACCTGCACATTGGCATATTCACAATGCATTTCACATTAGGCTTTTAAGGCCATTCAGAGGACCCCTACCTACACATCATATTTATGAAGACCTACCTTCACTGTAGACCAAGAAGAGCAATTCATCCCTGAAAAAATAGTTGATCACGAGACCACCACTACACGCACTGGTATGGTTTATAACCGTTACCTTTTGACTTTCAAGGGCCACCCTAGAGAGGATGCCAAATGGATGCTTGAAAAGTTCTTTCGCAACTTCCCATACCTTCTCCACAGTTTTCATCACTCACGGTCCAGTTGATTTCTCTATTGAGAAACTGAGCACAATTGTTATCCCTAGTCGGAGGGATGTTAGAAGACTGGGCACCCTCCTGTTGTAGTGGTAGCTGCAATTGGGATAGCTGGCGTAATGGTTAATTTTTTGTTGTCTATTTATTTTTCTAATTGAGTTGATGATGATGATTTTGTAGAGTGGAATGCGTGGAGCTGACAAAGAGACACGGGCAATAACTCTTAGGTGTTTTTATACTCGCACATTATTACTTGAAATTAATCACAAAAATAGCAGCCAAGTATAAACAAGTCCAGCTATCCTAACTTTCATGGTAATGCTAAATCATACCATCACTTTTTGAAGAGGGAATATTGGTGACACTTGTTATCCTCTATGTGGAGAGTCTTATGATTGCAAGTAGCCATGATTCACATATAGACGCTACTATGGAGACCTTGGCAAAGGAGTTTGAGATGATAAATCTTTGGATTACTTCATTAATTTCTTGGATTAGAGATATAGAAAAAAGAGGGTTGCATATTTCTCTCTCAGTATCACCATATCCAAAAATTGTTGGAGGCATTTAGTATGGCCAAGTGCACACTGATATCTACTCCAATGGATCGCAACTAGAAGTTGTCCATGTATGATCCCTCACATGTAGCTAATGCTCTGAATTGTTTCAAACTGGTCGGTTCTCTTATTCGCTTCTTGAACACTTGTTTTAACATGATTCTCCAAATGGGACTTCTCAATTCATTCATTCAAAAGCCCCAAGTCACATATGGAGTGGGCTATTTGGTTCTTATGATATTTTAAGTAGTCATAGTCATTGGGCATATAGTATCCGTTGGAGGTACAGAGTTCAAGAATGGAATAGTAAGAAGTAGCCTATAGGTTCCTCATCTTCCATAGAGGTGGAGTATTGGGTTGTTTGCAGTGCTACATGTGAGTCAATGTGGTTATGGAGGTTCCTTTTGGAGATATTTTTTCTATATTAAACGACCACACATCATTCAAAAAACATAGCCGTGTAGCCATTATGAGGAACCTGGTGTTTCATGCCTAGACAAGCATATAGACATACGATATCACTAGTTGGCTTGAGTACTATTCTACATTAGATAACCTAGGTTGCATGATACGTTATTCACAAAAAAATTTATACATGAACAATGGTTGTATTATACATTGACCCCTATTCTTCGGTAGTATTATTAGATGACATATTAGCTTTCTTTAAATCTTCATATATTTACTTACATTTCGATCGATTGATAATCTATTGATCAATATATATATCAATCAATACCTTATCTATCGATATGTATAGCAATTAATAGCTTATCAATGGATATAAAAATACTATAAAAGCTAAAGTTTTGCCTCCACAGTACAACTCATCGTCACACAAACTGCAAGGATAACCCCAAGTAGTGCAAGGTAGATAAAACATAACAAAAAATTGTTTTGATATTTTGAAAAAAAAAATTACTTTTTGGTACCTTGAAGTATCAAGAGTTGTACCTAAAATTCATCCTAATCCATCACTATTTTCTGTATATTAAAAATAGAAAAGAGCTTGCGATCTTTCTATTTTGAATATACATAAAATAGTGATAGATTAAGATGAAAATAATAACCTATCTCTATTTTTATGTAGTGTTTAAACATACCAAATAAACCTATGAAGTGTCTCTATCACGTAGTAATTATAGTCATTTCTTATTACATAGAGTTAACTTTTAGATGGTAAATTTAGAAAAAAAAAAGTGCATATGCTTTTACTTATAAATAGGCTTAAAAATGTAAATTTGCAAATAATTTGAGTATTCCTAGATAATAACATATTATTTATATTATTTTCCTTATTCAACAAGTTTTATGCAACAAACCATACTGATATCTTAACCAAACCTTTACCACACAAAAAATTATCCCTTCATGCTAGCTCCCTTAAAATGGTTCCATGTCCAAGAGCTAAGAGCATGTGTTAGAGTTTCATCTTCTGTCTGGTGGTGACTCAAGTATGCCCCAAAATTAGATTAAGAAATGGAGGATATTCTCTAGTTATGCCCAATAGTTAGACTATCTTTTTTGGCCATATGATCCATGTGTGTGCCCACTCGATAGGCTGACATGAGACAAGATCCCTATTCCTAGGGTTTCCCAAGGTTAGAGTTTCTAATTTTTGCAATTGTGTCACAATTTTTTTGGGAAGATAGCCACTTATGTATCTTTTTTTAATAGATGGCCACTTAAATTTATCACCTTTTAGTAAAGGTGACGTGGAATTTCTACGGGTGCCCCCCTTATTTTAGGGTCACTAGGTTTTTTTATGTGAACCGAGCATCTGAGGAGCATCCCTACATAGGGACCCTATCCCCCCTCCCTTTGTATCATTGACTCAATGAGTAAGCAATGTGCAACATTTAGGGACCTATACCCTTTAATGTTCTCTCTCTCTCTCTCTCTCTCTCTCTCTCTCTCTCTCTCTCTCTCTCTCTCTCTCTCTCTCTCTCTCTCTCTCTCTCTCTCTCTCTCTCTCTCTCTCTCTCTCTCTCTCTCTCTCTCTCTCTCTCTCTCTCTCTCTCTCTCTCTCTCTCTCTCGCCTTTCCACAATTCCCCCCCTGGGCGAGGGGCAGCCCTGTGGGGGGGGGTTAGCTCTTAGCTTTGCCTCGCTTTGCTCCAAGCCGATTCACAGCCCTTATCCAAGCATATTCAACTTGCCGACCTGTAGCGAACACTTTCAACCTGCCGACCTGCACTTCAATCCTGCGACATCTACGTTTGCAGCCCTGCCCCCAAGCTGATTCAACACCTGCCTTCAACTCCACGGGAACCTGCTACAGGCCGATTCAACACCTGCAGCTTCAACTCCACGACAACCTGCATTTGCAGCCCTGCCCCCAAGCCGTTTCAACTCGCATCTCCAAACCTGAACTGCCGACCTGCATCTCAAGAAGGGCACCATTTGCAACATTGAGCTTGCAACAATTTTCAACTCTGGCCGATTCAACCCTGCACTGCCGGTTTTCGATCTGCTCGTTTCACAGAGAGCATTTGAGCATTTTTAAAGCATTGATTTTCGACTTCAAGATCTAGTCCTGCGCATGAGCATCTAAGCATGCTTTTGGGGCCTGGTTCGGCCCTGATTCTGGTTTTTTCTGGATCGGCTTGCCGACCCGTGCCTCAAACTCAAGCTCTAATCCCTGCGTGTGAGCATTTGAGCATTTGGAGAGAATGTTCTCACCAAAGCCATCTTCAGCAAGTGAGAGGATGGCGACCAACAACACAAAAGCATCGGGGAGAGACCGGGCTAGCTTTGCCGCTGTCTTGGAAGCCCCGAGCAAAACAGATCGCATCGGACAATTGCAAGCTGCTCTCGACATGGTCATGGAAGAAAACCGCGACCTCAAAGCGCGCCTTAGCACGCTCGAGGCACGCTTTGACTCCATGGGCGGCCTCACAACAGACAAAGTGAAGGAAGTCGAAGAAAAAGTCACTCAAGCGCACACGATTGCACTTGCCAAAGTGGAAACTTGTGTGAAGACAGAACTGGGGGAACATCAACTTCAAGAAGAGAATACCCTCAAGCTTCGCATTGGAGGACTGCCCCAAGCATGGGACGAGTGCAAACAAGATTTCTGCAAATTAATCGACCTCCTCAACGAAACTCTTAAACCGGTCCATGTCGACTACGATGCGGTAGAATGTATCGTCAACAAATTCAACACCAAGCGCACACCTAGTGGACATGCCATTCTTGAGTTCAAAGACAAAGAGGAACGGCTCCGACTACTCCAGCAATCGCGTCTCCTTACAGACACCGAATTTTGGATCGCCGAAGAACTCACCCCGACACAAATCAAGCACAAAGGTGAAGAGCTGAAAAAAGTGCGTGAAGCACGAGCCAAAGGCAAGTGGGTAGTATACCGCAGAGGGAAGGCCATCATCCAGGAGTTTTGAACTCCTAAACCGGCCCCTGCTCCTGCCCCACAGGACCCCCCTTAGACTTTGCTTTTTCTTTTGCTGGACCCTCAGTCCTTAATTGATATGTATCCATTTCCCTCACTTAGAAGAAGTGGTTGTAATGTTTGTTTTTGGTCCCATGGGTCATATCTGACCTCCGTGGACGATAATTCAATCTATCTAATCTATCTATCTCTCTCAGGTAATCTTAGCAATTTGTGTGTGACCATATAGGTGTCCTTGTATACTTGTCCTATGCTTGTGCAACCACCTACCTAAGCCCTCTGAACTATGTATGTCATCCAATCAGTGGGGCACTACCCTAGGGACCTTTTTCACATGACCATTGGTCAGCAGGCCTTGCCCATAGGACCTTGTTTTGACACTATTCCCTCCTTTTAGCAAGTTTTTTGGTCCTCAAAAAAAAATGGAAAACGCTTCTAAATCACTCTTATGTTCTCTCAAATGGAACCCCCTTAGTTCCTCCTTAGGTCTATCTTTCCACTATACCAAAACTTGATCGCATTCATGATGCCATGTATGTAGAACATGAGAATCTAGGATAGTGTGGTTCATGCGATCAACTATTGGATTAAGATCTCCCTTGTGAGATAGATCTCCTAAAGCATGCTAGACATGCACCACTAAACTTAGTGGTTGAAAGATGAGTGGCTAGAAGGACTTATTGCATGGGCCACAAAGGTTTTATCAAATCCATTGTATTGGTATTTTTTATAGAGAAAAGTTTTTTCATACACATATTCTTCTTTGAACTCTCTCTCTCTCTCTCTCTCTCTCTCTCTCTCTCTCTCTCTCTCTCTCTCTCTCTCTCTCTCTCTCTCTCTCTCTCTCTCTCTCTCTCTCTCTCTCTCTCTCTCTCTCTCTCTCTCTCTCTCTCTCTCTCTCTCACACACACACACACACACACACACACACACACACAGCTTCACCATTTCTCTATGGTTCTAAAACATGGTATTAGAGCTAGAGGATCTTCATCCTCCATAGCCGATAGTCTTGGCTCAAAAAGCCTACAAGAAAGGATGCTTGTATAGGAACAAGACAAGGTGTCGACCTACCCAGCCTTTGTAGGGCTTTTTTGACACATAGAGGACCTCTCTTTTGACTTCGACTGCTTCCTACAAACACAAATGGCAAGGCATGATTCTACTCATTGTCTCTGTAAAAGAAACTCCGCTTTTTTAAACATTCATATTATTTGTGAATTTGGCCTCTTATTTTGAGCCTTGGACTTTATAATTGGAGCTCCTTCACACATAATTTTAGATCTTCTATTCATTGCTCGATTTCCTTAATTCTTGAATCTTGAATCGATTTGCAAAATCAGTGAATATTGCACTCAATTGTGACATCAATATTTTACAGAAATTTTATGGCAAGCATCATCATATTACCTCTTTGGAGTGGTTTTTTTTGGAACCTCAAGCTTCATACCACATTCAAGTTTATTAAAGGAGACGCGATTGTCAATCTTCAAAGGCTATATCAATAATGGTTTCAACCATGACATCCAAGTTTGGCAAACTTAATGTATCTAGTTTCCATACAAGGTAGACAAAAGTCAAGGGTTGATGAAAAAAACTTTGTGGACAGTTGAACCACTTGGAGCTGATGTAACTAGTACATCTATTGCTATAGCCTGAGCTGTAAGGAGAGCTATGCCACTTGCAACAGTTAAGTGGCTCTTGGAAAGATCTCTTAATTGATTACCTTGATTATCTAAGAGCGATTTTGGAAACCCTGAAAGGAGAGGCAGTCTAGCTGGTTGGTTTTCATTGGACAGAGAAGTTGAAAAACGATGGTGCAGAAATAATAAGTAGTTGAAAAGGTACATTAAAAAAAAGTTCCAAAACATAGCGAAAGCAGAGGACGAAGAGAGGATTGCACGAGCATGGCCAAAAAGCTCCAGGCTTGCGGGATACGGCCATAAAGCTCTACATTTTGAACATATGCAAAGCCAGGCCTGATGCAAGGCCTGATGCAATCACATATGTGTGCAGCTCCAAATGCAATCACATATGTGTGCATCTCCAAATGCAATCACATATGTGTGCATCTCCAAATGCAATCACATACTGGTGCAGCTTGGAGGCATGTGGCTTTAGGCAAGATGCTGATATGGGCATAAAAATTCACATTGATATTGTTAGTTAGGGGTTGTTGAAAATGATGTCGTGCTTGGCAATGCCTTGGTCGAGTACACTTCAAAGAGCACCATAACTTCTCAAAAAGCTTCCTACTCAGAGTGTGGACTCTTAGAATGCAGTGATTGTAGGATTTGTCCCACAAGGGCAGGCTAAAAAATTCTAGTCTATTTTCAGCAGATGGGAATCCATGGCCTCTCTCTTAATTGCAGGATTGTCTCCACGCAATCACCTACGCGTGCACATAAAAGGCATGCACATTGTGTACGCAAGATGCTGGTATGGACACACAAATTCACAATGATATTGTTAGTTTGAGGCTACTAAATAGAGATGTCGTGCTCGGCACTGCCTTGGTCACTGTGTATGCCAAATGTGGTGCACTTGAGAAAGCACAAATAGTGCTTGAGGATCTTTTTGTTCAGAACAACGTCTCTTGGAATACACTCTTGTTTCAAAAAACTTTCATGATTTGCTAGGCCTTGGTTGATATGTATGCCAAATGTGGTACACTTCAGAAAGCACAAAAAGTGCTTGAGGAGCTTTTTATCCGCAATGTTTTCTCTTGGAGTGCATTGATTGGGGGATGCATGTAACAGGATTAGGCCAAAAAGCTCAAGTCTATTTTTAGTGGATGTAAAGCAAAGGGCCTCTCTCTAGATGCAATCACTTACGCATGCATCTTGACCTTCTGTACCAAGGCACTAGGATTCATGTTGATATTCGCGATAGTGGGTAACTTGAAATGAATGCATACTTGGAAAAATGTTGGTCAGTATGTATGTCAAGTGTTGCCAATGTGCGACAAGTCTTTGATGAGCTTACTGTATGGGACATCTTCTTGTGGAACACATTGATTGCAGGATATGCTCAACACAGATGCAATCACCTATGCATGCATCTTGAAGGCATATGGCTCTACCCAAGATGTTGATATGGGCCTAAATATTTGCTATGATATTGTTAGCCAAGGGCTGTTGCAAAAATTGTCGTGCTTGGCAATGCCTTGCTCCACACACACATTTTCTCTCGCAACACCCCCGAGCAAGCAGCAATAAAGGCTAGACAAGCAAAAATGGAGAGCAAAAGACTAAGTCTTTCTTTTGTGAGCTCACTTAAAGATTGTGCTAAGGAGAAGTTATGTACCAAGGCAGTAGCATTCCTGCTGATATTTGCGATAGTGGATTACTTGAAAAGAATGCATACTTGGGGAAAATGTTGGTCAGTATGTATGTCAAGTGTAGTGCACGTATGAAGTCTTTGACAAGGTTAGTGTGTGGGATGTCATCTTGTGGAACGCACTGATCTCAGGATATGCCCAGATAAGGCTAGGAAGTTGTGTGTGTTTTCAACTTGTGCGTAGCAAGGGCCTATCTCCAGATGCAATCACCTATGCGTGCATCTTAAAGGCATGCACATTTTGGCTCTACGCAAGATGTTGATATAGACACAAAAATCCACGATGATATTGTTAGTCTAAGGCTGCTGAAAAGGGATGTTGCACCAACTATTTTCAATAGAAGGTCTCTCTCCGGATGCAATCACCTATGTATGAATTCATGTGGCTCTATGCAAGATGTTGATGCAAAGTGAGGGCCTCTGTCCATATGAAATCACCTACGCATGCATCTTGAACGAATGTGACTCTACGCAAGATGTTGATATGGGCTTAAAAATTTACTCTAATATTATTAGTTAGGGGCTGTTGCAAAAGATTGTTGTGCTTCGCAATGCCTTGGTCGATATGTATGCCAAATGTGGTGAGCTTTGTAAAGCACAAAAGGTTCTTGAGGACCTTCTATCCAGAATGTCATCTCTTGGAGTGCATTGATTGCGGGATATGCACAACAAACATAGGGCCAGAGAGCTCCAGGCTGATTTCGGCAACGGATGCAAAGCAAATACTTCTCTCCAGGTGCAATCATATGCGCGTGCATCTCGAAGGCATGTGGCTCTATGCAAGATACTGATATGGGCATAAAAATTATTGCTAATATTGTTACTCAGGGGATGTTGAAAAAGGGTATCGTGCTTGACAATGCCCTGGTTGACATGTTTGCTAAATGTGGTGCCCTTAAGAGAGCACAAAAAAGTGCTTGAGGAGCTTTCTATTCGGAGTGTGGACTCTTCAAATGCACACTAATTGAAGGATTTGCCACACAGAGGTAGGGCCAAAAAACTCCAGTCTGTTTTCAGCACATGCAAAGCAAGGGCCTCTCTCCAAATGCAATCACTTACGTATGCACCTTGAAAGCATGTGTCTCTACGCAGGATGTTGATGTGGGCACAAAAATTCACAATTGTATTGTTAGTTAGAGGCTAATGAAAAAAGATTTTGTACTTGGCACTGCCTTGGTCGATATGTATGCCAAGCATTGATTGTGGGATACGCACAACAAGAGCAAGGCTAGAAATCTCTAGGTTGTATTCAGCGGATGCAAAGTGAGGGCCTTTGTCCATATGCAATCACCTATGCGTGCATCTTGAAGGCATGTGGCTCTATGCAGGATGCCGATATGGGCTTCAAAATTCACTCTATATCGTTAGTCTCGGGTTGTTGCAAAAAAATGTCATGCTTCACAATGCCTTGGTCGATATATATGCCAAATCAGGTGTACTTTAGGGAGCACACAAAGTGCTCGAGGACATTCTTGTCTGGAATGTCGTCTCATGGAGTGCAATGATTACGGATATGCACAACGAAAGCATGTTGAAGGCATGTGGCTCTACGCAAGATGATGATATGTGCATAAAAATTCACATTGATATTGTTAGTTAGGGAATATTGAAAAAGATGTCGCGCTTGGGAATGCCTTGGTTGACATGTTTGCTAAATGTGGTGCACTTTAAAGATTCACATCTGATATTGTTAGGCCGAGGGTTGTTGGAAAAAATGTCGTGCTTGGCATTGCCTTTGGTGCACTTCAAAAAGCACAAAAAGTGCTTGAGGAGCTTTCTATTTGGAACATCCTCTCTTGGACTGTATGGATTGTGGGATATGCACAACAGGACCAGGGCAAAAATCTTTATGCTATTTTCAGCCAATGTAAATCGAGGGCCTCTCTCGTGATGCAATCACGCACGTGTGCATCTTGAAAGCATGTGGCTCTATGCAATGCTAGTATGGGCATAAAAATTCACATTGATATTGTTAGCCAGGAATCATTGAAAACGATGTCGTGCTTGGCAATGCCTTGATTGACATTTTTGCTAAATGTGGTGCAGTTTAGAGAGCACTAGAACCTCTTGAAAAGCTTCCCGTCCAAAGATAAAATGCATCGATTGCAATATTTGCCCCATAGGGACAGTTTTTGGCTGATGCGAAACGATGGCCTCTCTCCTAATTGCAGGATTTGTTCCGCAAGGGCGACGCCAAAAACCTCTAGGTTGTTTTCGGTAGATGTGAATTAAGGGCTCTTGGAGATAGATGTCGTGCTTGGCTGTGTTTTGATCGATATGTATGCCAGATGGGGTGCCCCAAAGACTACTACGATTTTGTGTACGTGTATGTGTGTGAGCTTATGGACGGACAATCCGGAAGATTCAACCTACTCTAAGACCACGGACATGAAAAGTAATGTAGGTAATGGTAGGCATGATAGAAAAAGTGAATGTGACAGTCGATATGTTGGCAGAAGTTGCAAAAGAAATGACGATGACACAACACATATTGGTAGGAAGGTGATGCAACAATGCAAGGGAGGTCTAGCAACTGATCCATCCAACATTGTGCTTCAATGCAGATGACCAATAGCAAAGGTACACTTATATTTTCGGTAGATGTGAATTAAGGGCTCTTGGAGATAGATGTCGTGCTTGGCTGTGTTTTGATCGATATGTATGCCAGATGGGGTGCCCCAAAGACTACTGCGATTTTGTGTACGTGTATGTGTGTGAGCTTATGGACGGACAATCTGGAAGATTCAACCTACTCTAAGACCAGGGACATGAAAAGTAATGTAGGTAATGGTAGGCATGATAGAAAAAGTGAATGTGACAGTCGATATGTTGGCAGAAGTTGCAAAAGAAATGACGATGACACAACACATATTGACAGGAAGGTGATGCAACAATGCAAGGGAGGTCTAGCAACCGATCCATCCAACATTGTGCTTCAATGCAGATGACCAATAGCAAAGGTACACTTATATTTTGTGTTTTGATTTCCTCTATGTGATCTCAAAAGTTCTTAGATTACATGATATATACAATAAAGCAATGAATTTATATCATTTTTATTGAAAAGATTCAGATGAAGGTAGCAAAGACTTGTTATGCCCAACAAAGGGACACACAGACAATACACCAACACATGGCAACATGGAATGATACATGTCTTCATAAAACATCGGTAATGAGTTCTTCTTTGTATAATTATAATATTTTTACAATAAAAAGTCCCTCCGACATCGGAGGAGAAGCATAAGTCCCACCTTCAACACTGGAGGGGATAGAAGTGGCGGGGGAAGGGCACGTTCCCTACGGTATCTTTCTAAATGTGGAGAACGATGCCAACTCCACACCATACATACGTATGGTTTTTTCTTCTTTTTACGGGCACAAGCATCACAAATGCACGAAATGCATCTCGTTTTGTTTTTATTTTAGTATAAAAATGTTTACATCAATAATCTTTTCATGCAAAATCTCATTTGTGATGCGAGGTCATAGAGTTTTTGCCAAAAGCTTCGAGGAGAGATGCTATGGAGCCATTATCACGAGCTTACCACACCACTATCACATTTTTACTTCTTACCATTTACCATATACATAGTGAAGCAATCAAGGCAAACTAGTTCTCTAATAAGGTACACAAAGTAGGAAACATTGGCGCTCTCGTAGCCTAAATATAATAGATCGTGGTAGAAGAGAGGTGCCACTGCATTTGTTGTGCTCCTACCATGTGAAATCATTGTAGTTCATTGTGCAGCCAAGCAGAGACTCTCTATCCCAGCTCTTTGGACCTTCTCCACTGAACTCTCCTTCCCCTCTTCTTCTCCCTCTTCCCTCAATTCCTACTCCCAGCTGCCCAACAGGGGCAGGTCTAGGAAGCTCTGCACTGTTTTCAACAGATGTAAAGAGGACCTCAAGCTTGCTTGAAGGCATCTCGCATCATGCAAGATGTTGATATGGCAAAAGAGTTCATGATGGTATTCTCAAGGGCTATTGACAAAAAATGTCATGCTTGGCACTACCTTGGTTGACATGTATGCCAAATAGAGGTAGGGCTAAAAGCTCTGGGCTGTTTTCAGTAGATGGAAAGAGAGGGCAACTCTCCAAATGCAATCACCTATGCTTGTATCTTGAAGGCATGTGATTTGTTTTCTCTCGCAACACTCCCAATCAAGCAGCAATAAAGGCTACACAAGTAAAAATGAAGAGCAAGAGAATGAGTCTTTCTTCAATGAGCTCACTTAAAAATTGACCTAAGCAGAAGGATTTGTACCAGGAGAGTAGGATTCATGTTGATATTCGCAATAGTGGGTTACTTGAAAAGAATGCATACTTGGGGAAAATGTTGGTTAGTACGTTTGAGGGCCCTTTTCCAGAAGCTATCACCTAATAATGCATCTTAAAGGCATGTGGCTCTATGCAAGATGCTGTTGAAAAGAGATGTCATGCTTGGAATCCCTTTGTTGATATGTACGCCAAATGTGGTACACTTCATAAAGCAAAAAAAGTGTTTGAGGAGGTTACTGTTCGAAATGGTGTTAATTGGTTGTGGGATACACACAATAGGAGCAGGGCCAGAAAGCTATAGGCTGCTCTTAGCAGTGGATGCAAAGTGAGGGCCTCTATCCACAGGCAATAATGTATGTCAAGTGTGGTGAGAATTGAGGAGGGGCCTTCTCCAGAAGCTATCACCTACCTATGCATCTTGAAGGCATGTGGCTTTATGCAAGATGTTCTTGAAAAGAGATGTCATGCTTGGCATTGCCGTCATCAATATGTATGCCAAATGTGGTGCACTTCAGAAAGCAAAAAAAGTGTTTGAGGAGTTTATTGTTCTAAAAAGCGTTCATTGATTGCGGGATACGCATAACAAGAGCAGGGTCAGAAAGCTATATGCTATTTTCATCGGATACAAGGTGAGGGCCTCAGTCCAGAGGTTATCACGTGCATATTAAAGGTATGTGGCTCTTCGCAAGATGTTGATATGGGCTTAAAAATTCACTTTGATATTGCTAGTTAGAGGTTGTTGACAAAAGTTGGTGTGCTGAGAAATGCCTTGGTTGATATGTATGCCAAATGTGGTGCTCCTATGTGGGATGTCATCTCTTAGAACGCATTGGTTGCAGGATATGCCCAATAGGGGAAAAAATTTCTAGGTTGTTTTCAATGGTGGGTGCAAAGCGAGGGCCTCTCTCCAAACGCTATCACCTATGTGTGCATCTTGAAGGCATGTGGCTCTATGCAAGACACTGATATGGGCATAAAAATTCACACTGATATTGTTAGTTTGGGGTTGTTGATAAAAGATGTTGTGCTTGGTAATGCCTTGGTGGACCTGTTTGTTAAATGTGGTACACTTCAGAGAGCACCAAAAGTACTCGAGAGAGGCTCTTTTTGCTTTGCATCTTGTCAAAACATTTCAAAGATTCCTTGCCATGCCAATGTTGGGCGGGATACACTCAAGTCTGTAGAGCATCTGGTTTAGACGTTGATGGTTTGCAGGCTTGCCAACTCTACTACACATAATGGAGTCGAGAGACCAATGTTTGTTTGGGTGCTTCTTGCTCCAAATACATACAAGGCACTCATGTAGCCTACAAGAATCCCGAGAGTACACCGCAGTGGGCACAAGTTCGAGGGCCAGCATTGGGGCTGCAAAAAAGGGACTAAGATGAGGCCATGTGCAACAAGGATTGCAAGGTTTGGATTGGTCACTGAAGCATAGCCACAACAGGCCTAATGAAGGAAGGGTTGTTGGATGACTTCCTGCCCAAGATGTTGTCTCTTGGAGCGAGTTGATTGCAAGATATTCCTAGCATGGCTATGGCAAGTACACTATGAACTATTTTTTTCAGATGTGAAGCAAAAATGGTCTTGCTTCATATGCAATCACCTATACATGGAACTTGTAGGCTTGTGGAATTCTCTATATGTTTTCACCATATGCAAAGCAAAAAGTCTATCTCTACAGGTGTAATCACCTAAGCAGTGCAAGGCATTACCTTGTGCAAGCGTATTCACAATGAGGTTGCTAAATAGGGGCTGTTGGAGAAACATGTTATGCTCTAAGTTACTTCGGTTGATATCTATACCAAATGTGGTGCCCCCACGAAAAGTTTTGGTTCAGCTTCCTACCTAAAATGTGGTCTCTTGCAGTACATTGATTGCAACATATGTCCAACATCACCATGACAAGGTATGGATTGTTTTTACAAGATGAAAAACAAAAAGGGTCCCTGTCAATGCAATACTTATGCATGAACCTTGAATGTATGTGGCATTATGCATGACATTGTCATTCATGTTGAGGTTGCTAGTCAAGGTCGTTGGAGAAACATGTTGTGCTTGGATATGATTTGGTCAATATGTATGCTAAATGTGGTGCCCTCACAAAAGCTCAAAAAGTTCTAGATGAGCTCCCTGCCTGGGATGTTGTCTCTTGGAGTGTGTTGATTGCAAGATATGCCCAACAAGGTTGTCGCGAGGAAGCTCTTGACTATTTTCAATAGATGCAAAGCAAAAAGGACACCTCTACAAATGGAATCACGTTTGCATGCACCTTGTAGGCCTGTATCTATTTGTATCATATGCAAATCAAACACGATGTTTCTCCATATACAATCACCAATGCAGTGCAAGACATCACCTTGGGAAAGTTTATTCATGATGATGTCGTTAATTAGGGGCTCTTAGTGAAACAAGTTGTGCTTTGGAGGCACTTTGGTTGGTATGTATACTGAATCTAACACTCTCACAGAGGCTCAAAAAGTTTCGGATCAGGTTCCTGCATAGAAAATGGTCTCTTGGAGTGCATTGACTATGTTGTGCGGATTGAACAATCACATAGCTATTAGTTTACGCTAGGCAAAAGTGATCTATTCAAGAGCAAACATGCAATCAGAGCTAGCCAAGAGGGCACGAGTTGCCATCTAGAGCAAGGAGATTGCAGTTGTGAATAGCTAGATCGGTTGCGGGTGCCTCCTTTGTTCACCAATAAAGAAAATCTTAGCACCCATCAATCAAAGGAGTAGGAGGTGAAGCATCACATGTGTTGCTACTAAGGGAAGTAGGAATGTCAACAACCATTCATAAACAGAGTGAGCTGTGAGGGTGAGAATGAGGCTCCTGGCTGCATGAACATGGTTGTAACACGCCAAGTCAAAGGCCAGGTTGCATCTCAAAGGCTTGTGACCTCATGCAAGATGCTGACATGGTTGAGGAAATTCATGATAGCATTTCTCGTCAAGGGTTGTTGGAGAAAGATGTGCTTGCTAGTGCTTTGGTCGATATGTATGCCAAATGTGGTGTAATCATGAAAGGCAAAGAAGTTCTTCATGAGTTTCTTCTCTGAAATGTTATCACTTGGATGCGTTGATTGCAATATATGCCCAATGTGGCTTTCTCCAACATATGCTTGCACCTCAAAATCCTACAGCCTTGGGGGATCTTGGAGAAAGATGTCATGCTTAGTCATGTTTTCATTGATATGCATGTCAAACGGGGTGCCCCAAAGACTACGAGTTTGTGTATGTGTGTGTGAGAGAGCCTACAAACGACAATACGGCAGATTCAGCCTACCCTTAGATCACAAAGATTAGAAGTAGTGCAGGTAATGGTAGGCGTGATAGCAAAAGCAAATTTGACAGTCGATATGTTGTAAAATTTGCTGAAGGAATGATGATGGTAAAACACATACTAGTGGAAAGGTGTCGGAACAATGTAAAGAAGGTCTAAGAGCCAATCGATCCAAGATTGTGCTTTGATGCAGACGACCAATACCAAAAGTATACTTATATTCCGTATTTTGATTTCCTCAAAAGGTACTTAGATTACATCATGTCTACATTAAAGCAATGAATTTACATCATTTTTATTGAAAAGATTGTAGATGAAAATGATAAGGATTGAAGAATTTTGTTATTTCCAACAAAGAGACACATGGATGATAACAACTTGGCAATGTGGAATGATACATGTTTTTATAACATATTAGTATGAGTTCTTTCTTGTACAACTGTAGTATTTTTACAATAAAAAGGTCCCTCCAATACTAGAGGAGAGGCATAAGCCTCCCTTCAACTCTAGAGAGGATAAAAGTGATAGGGGAATGGCATGTTCCCTACGACATTATTAGAAATGTGGAGAATGGTGCCAAGTCCACACCATACATACGTATGGTTTTTTTCTTTTTTTATGAACAGAAGCATCACAATGCATGAAATGCATCTCTCTCCATCTTTGTTATAATGTGCAAGTTTTACTGTTATACATCTTTTAATGCAAAATCTCATTTGTGATACAAGGTCATAGAGTTTTGGCAAAAGCTTCGAGGAGAGCTACTATGGAGCCATCATCACAATCTATTCCATTTGGTTAAATCCATACTACTATCATTTTTTTGCTTCTTACCATATACATTAAGACAAACTAGTTGAAAACAATTGTATGGGTTCAGACACTACCCATGCATTTGCATGAGGTGAGACCACGCCGAGGGATTCACCATGAGAAACGTATCGTATCACATGAGTGCAAGGGAAGGGGGCTCTTTGCAAGTTTAGATATGTAACATTCAATGGTCTAGGAACTTGTGTGTAGCGGAGAAAAACAAAGACATAGTGAGCTCACATTTCATTAGAATAGATTCCTAATCAGCATAGCAAGAGTGCTTGGATGGAGAGAGCAACAAAAGCATAACACCTAGTTAGATAGGCATGAACAATACTTCAAAAAGAGAAGGAAATTCAGCTATTGACAATAGTTGAGGACCGGATTTAGATGGAGCCGGTCCCCCCTCCAAAAGGCTTTGTATTATAGGTTTCCCCCATCAAGGGAGACATTTTACAATACAATACTTTGTGTTCCTTCAATAACTTGTTGGTGCAATGAAGATGGAAGCTTCAAGGCACCAAGCTCACACTTGTAAAACACAACATCAATTCCCTCACGGTCTCAGACCCAAAACCTCACACACCTTCGAAGATGGTGAGAGCTAGCAGGGTATGAGAGTAGATCGAGAGGAAGAAGGAGTATTCTTACGAGAAAGAAGTATGTCTCCTCACATAATCACTCATACTAGCTTAGTAACTAGCATGGTAGAGGAGATGGGCATGCATTGGAGCTTGGCTCTTGGTTGGATTTGCATCACAAAGCCAAGAGTTGTTGGTGTAGGCCTCCCTTCTCACAATCTTGGAGTAGATGATGAGCTTTCCATTAAAGCTTGAGAAGGAGAGATAGTCTTCTTTACTTCACACATGAGCTTGTGTGAGTGTGTAAGTGATAATGCCTTGCAAAAATCAGCCCCCTCTCTCTCTTGGTCGACCCCTCTTGCTAATTGCACATGCTGGCATCCTATTGGCCTCTGCAAAGCTTAGCCAATGACAATTAAGAAGCATAAGTGATAGCCTTGTGACATGTGTCTCCCTTTCTCCTTTTGTAAGAGCTTTAGGTATTTAATTGCAACTAAACTCTCATTGGACCCCTTAGTCTTCTGGCCAATAGGAATCAGGCAATCCATTGGACTGTTGAATGCTCATTGGACCCCTTAAGAGACTGTCCAATGGTCTTCTAGAGAGCTTAATTCAATTGGTTGTTTTATCAAGTGTTTATAAATGAATTAAACTAAATTTACTCTAGCCTAATTCTCATTGGTACACCTCTATGGCCATCCAATAGGATTTGAATGCACCTTGGGGGCAACTAGGCTAGGGAGCTGACATGTGTCCACTATGCCCTTTGTGTAAAAGGGAGCTTGCTAGAGTGTGTGTGTGTGTGTGTGTGTGTGTGTGTGTGTGTGTGTGTGTGTGTGTGTGTGTGTGTGTGTGTGTGTGTGTGTGTGTGTGTGTGTGTGTGTGTGTTCTCTCTTATTCCCTACTAAAAGGGCTTGCCTCCTCAAGGTTAGGGATGTGGCAAGACTTTTGAGTCTTCCCACAAGCATCCAATTTATCCTAAGCTTGACCATTGGACATAACCTTTGAATTTTGGAACCTTAGCATTTTGCAAGTATTAATGATCTGGACCTTAAGGTCTTTGAATCCCATTGTTGCACATTGCTCTTTTGCAGATGGCCCCCCCCTTTGGATCCCTATTTTCCCTCCTTTGGAACCCTACTGTGACCGGTCTGCCAGTCTAACCAGTATTCTAGCTTTTTCTCCACTAGTACTTCCCCATATTAAATGATCAGTTTAACATGAGAAAATCATTTAGGAGAATTAGATATTAGTTATTATGACATTACCTCTCTCTTGAAATCATAGTCGTCGTCGACTATGGGGTAGAGAAGATAAAACCTAGTCATTAGTCTGTTTTCTAGCGGGTAGAGGAAACCTATTTTACCGTACGACATCATTCCAAAATGGATGACTAATCCATTTGGTGCTTGAGAGCCTAAGCTGTTGCAAACATGTATGTGCATTAGTCCTATCAATCTTCCATAGTAGAGTGACAAGCTCTACTTGGTATTTGGAAGGCGTCGTCTCCGTAACTTGATCCTAAGCATGCATACTTCTTAACATTTGTCTGTTTTCTAGCGGGTAGAGGAAACCTATTTTACCGTACGACATCATTCCAAAATGGATGACTAATCCATTTGGTGCTTGAGAGCCTAAGCTGTTGCAAACATGTATGTGCATTAGTCCTATCAATCTTCCATAGTAGAGTGACAAGCTCTACTTGGTATTTGGAAGGCGTCGTCTCCGTAAGTTGATCCTAAGCATGCATACTTCTTAACATTTGTGCACAATAAAAAACAAGAGTCTTATAAGACAAAAAATTTGTTCATTTTAAACATTTTTACATTTGCTTACTCTAGGGAAGCATTGTAAGCATTGAGGTTTAGGTTATCCTTTAGTTGTATGCCTTGCATCCATCTAGCATCTTCAAAAGGATAGCTTTGAAACTTACTAAGATACCATCGGATAATCTTACTGCCTCTCAATACCTTGTCTTCATGTCGGAGAATGGACTCGGGGGCTGCAACACCTCTTCTTGGTCCTCAATCTCCGGTGGTCTTCAAGAGCTGTTTCTTGAGGTGTCTCTCCTTTGTAAGGCTTTAATAGGCTCACATGGAAAGCATTGTGTATGAGCCAATGACTGGGCAACTTGAGTTGATAGGCCATCTCATTGATCAACCTAAGAATCTGAAAGGGAACATAGTACCTTTTTGCTAATTTAGAATAGTACTTTTGGTGTCCCGTAGGATTCTTGCCTGTTGTGTGCCTTAATCGAGGCTTGGGAGATTTAAGCAAGACCCAATCATTTCATTTAAAGGCTTGGGCTCTTCTGTGCTTATCAGCAGCCTTTTGCCTTTGCTGTGAGATAGAGATAGCATCCTTAATCTTTTGGAAAGATTCTTGTAGGTCTCGGCTATACTCATCTGCAACGAAGGTCTTCCCGTGTACCTTAAGTAGCAGGGAACTTTTAGATCTTTCCTCAATTACCTCGAAAGGTGCTTTTCCCATGGAGGTATGTACAGTATTATTGTAGGCATACTCCACTAAGGGTAAGTACTTCTCCCATTGGGATTTTTGATCTACTTCCATTACGTAGTCTTTTAGTAAATCAAGAACTGTTAGGTTAGTTATTTTACATTGGCCATCCGTTTGAGGGTGATAGGCCGAAGAGAAGTTTAGCCTTGTCCCTAAATTCTCAAAGAGACCCTTCTAGAAATTACTTGTCATTCTAGGATCTCTATCCGACACTATGGACATTGGCAAGCCATGGTACTTAAAGATTTGTGATATGAAGAGGGTTGCCATTTGATGGGCTTTGATAGTCCTTTTGACAGGTATAAAATGAGCTTGTTTGCTGAACCTGTCTACTATTGTCCATATTCCCATGGATAGACTTGGGCAATCCAAAGATAAAATTCATAGATATGCTCTCCCATGGTGAATTAGGGATTGGCAAAGGTTGAAGCAATCCAGGTTGCTTCCCTCTATCAAACTTCATCTTTTGGCATACCACACATTTAGAAACATATTCTTGTATGTTTGCTTTCATGGCAGGCCAATAGAAATATGTTTCTATCCCCTTTAGGGTAGACTGAATCCCTCTATGTCCCGCATAAGGAGGAGCATGAGATTCATACATTACTTTCTCACGTAGTGAGTTAGTAACGCATAATCTATTGCCATAGAGAAGATAACCATCTTGTAAGGTAAATGGCTCCTCTTTCTTCCCTAGTGCAAGGGCTAAAATCACATCTCTAAAATCGGGATCAATAGCGTACTCATGTATCATAGAAGACAGATCATTGTGAGTTGCTATGGAAACCGCATTCACTCTCGACCGTCTTGAGAGTGCATCGGCTACTTGATTATGCTTGCCAGCAATGTGAGCAATATAAAAATGAAATTGCAAAAGGAAATTTGTCCACCTCATTTGTTGTCAGAGAGCTTGGTCTACGTCATGAAGTACTTAAGGCTTTGGTGATCCATCCGTAGAATGAAAGGAGTCCTCAATAAATAGTGCTTCAACGAGTCTAAGGCATGTAGAACTACGAGGAGTTCTTTTTCATATATGCCTAGAGCTTGCTCAACAGGGTCGAGCCTTCGACTTTCATAGGCTATGGCATGCCCTTCTTGGAGCAAAACAGCTCCAAGGCAATCACCACAAGCGTCACATTGGACCTCAAATGGCTTTGAGAGATCCGGCAGTGTAAGCACAAGTTGGGAGATAAGCTTTTCTTTAAGCTTTTCAAAAGCATTGTTCTCCTTGGCAGACCATTTATACCTAATGTTTTTCTTTGTTAGGTCATGTAATGGTCCCGTGATTTGTGAGAGCTTTTCTATGAAGCATCTAAGTATCCACACATACCTATAAAGCTTCTTAGTTCATGTAGATTCCTTGGATTATGCCATCCTTTTATTACCTCTAGCTTTGATAGATCCATATGGATGCAATCTTGAGAGATAATGTGACCTAAATACTGAATCTCTTGTAAGAAAAATTCACTTTTCTTTCGATTAGTATAAAGTTTATTCTCTCATAAGACTTGAAATAATACTTCAAGGTGTTGCTTGTGTTCGTCTAGTGAATTAGAGTAGATGATGATATCATCAAAGAACACTCAAATAAAGGTTTGGTGAGGCTTGAATAGCTTCTCCATCAAGCAGTTGAATGTGGCTAGTGCATTGGTCAAGACAAAAGGCATGACAATGTATTCGTATAAAGACCAAACGTAGTGCGAAATGTGATCTTTACAATGTCTTGATCAGCTATCCTTATTTGGTGGTAGCCACTTTTTAGGTCAATCCTACTAAAGTAGGTCGACCCTTGTAGCTTATCAAATAGGTCTTCTACCTGTGGAACGGGAAACCTATTCTTGATAGTGATCCTATTTAGTGTTCTATAGTTGACACACATGCGATATGTGCCATCCTTCTTTTGCACTAATAACACGGGTGAACAAAATGGAGATGAGATAGGCCTAACCATGCCCTTCTCAACTAACTCATACACTTGCCGCATAATCTCCTCTTGTTGAGCTTGAGAAACTCTCTAAGGAGGTTTATTAGGCGGTGAACTTCCTGGAAGAAGTTCAATTTCATGGTCATCATTGCCTCGTTTAGGAGGTAGTTCACAAGGGATGTCATCAATAAAAACATCTTGAAATCCCTTGAGAAAATTGGATAACTCTAATTCCTTATGATTGTTTATATTTTCTTTTGCTAAAGCATTAGGTTCATTTTGAGAATCTTTAACAAAAATCATGTACACGGAATAGAGCTCTTTATTGACTTATTGAAAGCTTGCATATGTACAATGGGTATGGTGTTACCCAACTCCTTAGCATCTATGTACATATCTTTTTCCCTGAACCTAAAGTAAATTTTCCTTTCAAGGAATTTAACATTGGCTTGGATGCCTAGCTTGGTGGCCAACTTTGTGGATATGAAATTGTGAGTAGAACCATGGTCAAAGAGAATAAAAGCATCATGTTCTCTTACCTTTCCCCAAGCATGGCATAGAGGAGATCCTTTGTGGTGAGCATCCTCTTCTTGGATTTCGACCAAGTAGCTCTAGGAGGCTCATTTTGTGTATTCTTGTGGGGACAGCACGATAAGCATGCCCTTGCTCCCCGTACTTGAAACAACAGTTATCTTTACGATAACGCTCTAGCTCTTCAGAAGAGAGTTTATTTTTGCCTTTATAAACTCCCTTCTCCTTAGCTTTGTTGTTGTTGGCGTTGCCTTTAGGAGACTTTTGGACAGTGTCCTTCCCCTTAGGCTCGTTATTACGGTCCTTGTTCTCCGTGGGCTTAAGATTTCTCTTAGCCCCTTGTTGGAAATTGCGTGAAGCCACCATGGTATGGTGTATAACAGCAGATATGGTGTGTGGCCTTTGGGAGTTGACATACTCCACCGTATCTTCAGTTAGACCCGCAAAATATTGTTGTTTTTTCTCTCCAAAATCCATCTTTTTGAAGACAGTGGCTTTGAGATGTAAGTCCCAAAACTTGTCTACATATTTGTGAATAGATTTGTAGGGAGAGAGCTTCAAGCTTCGCCATTCGGTGAGTACTTTGTCTTTGGCATCAGTAGCCAAAAACTGCTTCATGATGGAAGCTCTTAAAGATTTCCATGTTCATGGAGCTTCACTGTTTGCTCTTAGGCTAGACCACCATTGCTTGGCGAACTTTTGAAAATGCATAGCTACATGGCGTAGCTTAGAGGACTCCATGAATCCCTCATCTCCAAACGCCGCATCAAATTGTTGAATGAAGGCCAAGACATTGTTTGTAGCACGAAAGGTGCCATCGTAGGTAAGGAAAGAGGTGTTCTTTCCTCCCTCTTTGAACTTTTTGAGCTTGGACGACCTCTTCCACGCGGCATAGGATTTTCTATGGCCTCTTCTTTTTGGTGGTTCAAAAGCTGCACCATCACTTTCTTTAGAAGAGGAAGAATTTGAAGAGGATGGAAAAGAGGGTGACCTCTTTCTCGGCTTTTTCTTCCCTTGTTCCTCCTTGTCTGCACCATCACTTTCTTCATAAGAGGAAGAGGATGAAGAAGATGGAGAAGAGGATGACCTCTTACTCACCTTTTTCTTTCTCTTGTTTTCTCTTGTCCCTCTTTAAATTATGGTGTGGAGAATTGTGAAATGGTCTTCTTCGTTTAGAGGGTGTGGAGAGCATTTTGCCCGCCGTCTTCGTGGAGCCATCTTCGCCGAGGTGGCAGGAGACTCACTTATTTCTCGTTCTTTTGATGGGGGCTCTACCATTGAAACTTGAGTTCTCCTTTGGGAAGGAGATACATCGTCAAATTTTTGAGCTCTTCATACGGATCCTCTTCTTCCTCCCTTATTGGAGAGAGGCCTCTTTTGGAAGTCTCACAAGGAGGCTTCCTAGGTACTCTCTCTTCTTGGTGGGGAGTTTGGAGAATCCAATGAGCACGTAGCTACCATTGCACTTCACTTTGGAGGGATGGATTTCCCATGGCTTGTTGAAGCCTGGAAACAAGGTAATTGATAAGCATAGGGGCATCATTAGTAGCCTGTTCATTAGCAAAATCAAAGTTATCAACATTAATTTCACTCTCTTTACTATTGTCAGCCATTCTAACAAATTTTAGGTGTACTTTGGCACTTCAAGCTCTAGTTGCTACTCCTCTTAACCCCTTTAGAAAAGCACTTAAGCTCTTGTACCCGTGGCTCGAATATCATTAATTTCAAGGAATAGAAGAGAGGGTCTTTCACCACCAAAACAGTATCGGCTCCTGTCAAGCTTCTAATAGCTCAATAGTGGTTAACTCGTAGGCAAGCCCCGTAGGACTCCACTATTAAGACCATAGCTCTTGACGGTGATGCCCCGTTATCTACATGAAGCAGGCGCACTGCAAGGCTAAAAAATCCCTATTCTACTTACTTAATTGCAATTAATAATACCAACCATTTATAGTCAGCTTGAGGACCTCTCTTCTTGAGCAAGAAAAGAGAAACCTTGTGCTCTGATACCAATGTAACATTTAATTGTCTAGGAGCTTGTGTGTAGCAGAGAATAACATAGACATAGTGAGCATTTTATTAGAATAGATCCCTAATGAACATAGGAAGAATGCTTGGATGGAGAGAGCAACAAAAGCATAACACCTAGTTAGATAGGCATGAACGATACTTCAAAAAGAGAGAGAAATTAAGCTATTGACAGCAATTGAGGACCGGAATTACATGGAGCTGGTCCCCCCTCCAAAAGGCTTTGTATTATAGGTTTTCCCCATCAAGGGAGACATTTTACAATACAATACTTTGTGTTCCTTCAATAACTTGCTGGTGCAATGAAGATGGAAGCTTCAAGGCACCATGCTCACACTTGTAAAACACAACATCAATTCCCTCACGATCTCAAACCCAAGACCTCACACACTTTCGAAGACGGTGAGAGCTAGCGGGGTATGAGAGTAGATCGAGAGGAAGAAGGAGTATTCTTACGAGAAATAAGTATGTCTCCTCACATAATCACTCATAATAGCTTAGCACAACTTAGTAATTAGCATGGTAGAGGAAATCGGCATGCATTGGAGCTTGGCTCTTGGTTGCATCACAAAGCCAAAAGTTGTTGGTGTAGGCCTCCCTTCTCACAAGCTTGGAGTAGATGATGAGCTTCCCATTAAATCTTGAGAAGGAGAGATAGTCTTCTTTACTTCACACATGAGCTTGTGTGAGTGTGTAAGTGATAATGCCTTGCAAAAATCAGCCCCCTCTCTCTCTCTTGGTCAACCCCTCTTGCTAATTGCACATGTTGGCATCCTATTGGCCCGTGCAAAGCTTAGCCAATGACAATTAAGAAGCATAAGTGATATCCTTGTGACATGTGTCCCCCTTTTCCCTTTTGTGCGAGCTTTAGATATTTAATTAATGCAACTAAACTCTCATTGGACCCCTTAGTCTTCTAGCCAATAGGAATCAAGCAAGCCATTGGGCTGTTGAATGCTCGTTGGACCCCTTGGGAGACTGTCCAATAGTCTTCTAGAGAGCTTCATTTCTATTGGTTCTTTTATCAAGTGTTTTTCAATGAATTAAACTAAATTTACTCCCATGAGCCCCCATAGCCAAGCTTTGATAGAGCTCCTCTCACCTTTGATACACCCTTAATGGGTACCCCATCCTCCCCTTATACCCCCCACTTTCCCCTTTCCTCTTCTCATGTGGGATAATCCCATTTCCACATGGCACACTCCTCCCACTCTTCCCCAAGTCCCTTCTCTCCCCACAGAAACTTTCCAGCTTGACCCCTTCTCAGGACCAACTTCCCCGGAGCATAGTGCACCGCTTTGGGCATCAAATGCGATGCCGTAAAGCACGGCTCTGAGCCCATTTACTTTGGCTATCTCCAGAAATTTAAATTCTTAGCATTTCTAATTCTAGATCATCAAGTTGGCCTAGTTGCCTTTGTCGCATGTATCTGCAACCACTTTCTAAGTCAAGACCACCCACTTCAGACGCACATAACCCATGATGTACAAGTCCGATTCACAAGCTACAAAGCATGGCTAAAAATACTTACTGAAAACCATGTTTTGGGGACTTGAACAACCCAAAACATCCGCACCCAAGCCTAGAAAAACCAAACCTTTGTACATGAATTTTTACATGGTCACTTCCAAGACTCAAAGCACTATGTACACATATATACATGAGGCTAGTTAGCAAGCTTTTTGGCATGATCTAATGACTTTATACTCATCCAAAAAATACTTGACAACGCTATGATGTCTGCTGGTGGATTTTTTTTGAGAATTTATCCACAAGCATCCCTAAGTCTCTAGCACTAGTTTTCAAGCACTCTTACAAATTTTCATGCAAAGATATACTCAAAATCACAAGTTTCCATTTTTTTCGTTTTTGACACTTCGTCTTTTGTCTTTTGTTAGTCTAAACTTTAGTCTCAAGGTGTTCTTAGGATAAAACACCCCTTTTAACACTCTCGTGCAGTCTGTTTTGTCAAATTTGGCCTTCTACCAACCCTTAGGACATCATACGCGTATGATATCTAGAGTTGCAAAATTGTAAATTTTCTCAACTGATCTCTTGCATAGGCTTTCTTATATGCTCAGCATCAATTAGTCATGAACAAATATCCCCAAAAGCTTGTTTGTTGCATTTTTACAAAGATCAAACTTTTCTAGGATTTTGAACGCAAACAAGCACACAAGCAAACAAATATGTGATAAATAGCTCTAGATCATAATCAACATGTCCTATCTACAACTACTCCTACACATCATATGGGGTGTTTCATTTATGATTAGAAAAATGCTTCACTGTCTCACACAGATTAGCTATCATTTTTATCATCTCACAAATCAATCACACACCATCTATACTAAAACACGACTAATACTACCTATGGTGGAAAATCAAGGTGAGTCACATGCTCCCTAGAACTTCCCTAGATCTCAAGAGTCCCACTCCCGAATCCTACCTAAAATCAAATAACAAGATTCTCGCAAACAAGAGGGACTTCTACCTCATAGGAATAGTCTAAGGTCATCTACCTAGGGCTCTCATCCTTGGAAGTGCCGCCAATGTTGGTGGATATTCCATGAGTAGACGCTAGCATAGCGAGAACTAAACCAACATACCAAAATGTTAGCCAAGGACGTAGCTCGACCCACAAGCGTGTGGAAGCAAATAAATGGTTGTCAATCACCTACTCGACCTTCTAAGATAATCACTACTTGAGGAAATCAAACCTAGACATCATATGTGCTTGTGGCTGCATAACAACCTACAATGCTCATGCTACCAAAATCAAGACCAAAATTCCTCAAATCGCCTCGAACACTATAAGAAAGGGGGTTGAATGCCTTTGGAATTGCTGCGCATCAACAAATGTTTCAGGAGAGAGAGACGATTGGGCACACGGGTATCCGCAACTGGAAGCACAACTGTCAGCTCGCGGCAATGCTTTAGGATATCAACGTGGGTATGCTTTCAAGGATTTCCACACTGATTGCCGCGTGTATACTCGCAGAGATAGCCACGCTTATACCCTCCAATAAATTTATTTTAAAAAAAGTATACAAGGATCTCGGATGATTTGAGTCCCCATATGTGAAGACTTTGCATCATCCAAAGATCCTTGGATTATTTTTTTATATAAATATCACATTTATTTAGTGTATAATATTTAACAATATATACAGTTTTTTAAATTCAAGAAACTTAGAAACAATTTATTGACAAAATGCTTTTTATTGATCAAGAGTTCGCAAAATGTATACAAGGCCTTTTGGCCGGGCATCCAAAATGAAAGTGAAATATTTACAAGGGCTCTTGGTTGGCCGTTCAAAATGTAGGGGATTATGTTGTACAAGGGCTCTTGGCCGACCGTTCAAAATGTGAGGGGATTGTGTTAGTAAGTTAGTAATCCTCATCGTCACCCTGGCCACCCTCGTCGTCCTCGCCACGCTGATCGCCCTCGTTAGCGCCACCTCTTCGAGTCTACACAAATAACAAAGCAAATCACATAATTAGTAAACATTAAAATAAGTAAACAACAAAACAATTAATTAGTTAGGTTGACTTTGTACTTGCGTAGTGGTCAAGGTGTCAATAAGAGCGTCGAACTGTGCATGATTGATGTGGCCTTGTTGGAGCATCCACAGGTAGGTATTGTATTTGCCATTGCGTTTTTGATACTTCACCACCTCTCTTGACACTCGATGTCCTATGATGTTTGCCTGCATATTAAGCATTATTTATATTAGATATCAAGATTATGGTTCAAATAAAAACTAAAAATGTTATTTACCACTTTGTCCTTCTAGACGTCCTTTCTAGCAGAGCCCCAACTGTGAGCTTGTTGTTCTGCCCTTGCTTGCCTATGATGAGGATGATCGACTCCACTATCCCTCTCTTGGAGAGCAAACTCCCACTCTGCATCATGCATATTGGCACCCCTTGTTTGGAGATTGGGGTATTGACATTGTTGTTTAGCGGCCTTGCGAACGGTGGACCGTTTATTACGAAGTCTTGATAAACCTTTCATCCACTGTGTGGTAAAAGACTAGCTCTGGGGATTAGGAAACCACAGCCGCATTCTATCAACATTATACTGCTGGTACTAAGGATCTTGTTGCTCCTAGTCAATGAAGCAATTAGTGTAGGTAGAGTGGATCAAGCTCTTCAATTGATTGTGCGAGCGCTTGCCATTGTTTGTGCTAAGGTCGGGTGTCGTCTCGATGACACCTATACTATAAGCCATCATCATCAACATTTGGAACGTCCACATGAGAACTGTACCCCATATCTGGCAAGTCAGTGGACGATCCTTCCCCACCTCCTCCAAAGCAAGCGTCGAAACAAGAGCCTCACCCCGATCCTCATCTCCGCTGGCTATCAGTGGACTCTCATCGGCCCCCAGAGCCACGCGAACTACGTCGCTCGCTTTTCCCTAAAGACGATCGATGACCATGAGGGCTAGGATGGCTTGATGGTCAAAGCGGGGAGGGTTGATGCGAGGGAATCGTAGAAAAGGGTGTCGAGGGAAATGGTGGAGGAAATGTAGTAGCGGGGATCGAGGGATAGGATGAAGGATATGTAGTGGGGGGTGCCAAGGGAAAGGGTGAAGGAAAGGTAGTGGGGGCCAGCAAGGGCATGGACAAGGTTGAGGGGGGAATCCCATACTGGGACAACTGATGTGGCATATATGAAGAGAAGATCCCTTGCAAAGCTCGCTCATACTCTTGCCGCATGCGCAAGTATGAGGCTATCTGGGGATCCATAGGGACCAAATGAGGAGGTTGAGGAGGGGAGTGATCATAGGGACTGGAGCCCCCAGAAGAGGAACCCACGGTTGTCCTAAAAGAGCGAAAGAAGTCTTTATCTTGCCAAATGAGGAGGAGGAGGAGGGGAGTGTTCATAGGGACTGGAGCCCCCATAAGGATTCCTAGAAGAGGAACCCACGGTTGTCCTAAAAGAGCGAAAGAAGTCTTTATCTTGCCCGGCCATGTCACAACTGAAAAAGAGATAAAAAAGAAATCAAATACAACCTAAGCATACTAAACGGGCAGCCCACTGCATGCAAATAGACATGCCAAAACCCCTCTAATAGAGGGGTCAGAATCATGCCGTTTGGCCCCTCTATTAGAGAGGTTTTGGCAGCCCATTGCATGCAAATAGACATGCCAAAACCCCTCTAATAGAGGGGCCAAACTCGTGCCGTTTGGCCTCCCTAATAGAGGGGCCAAATGGCATGCCGTTTGCTAGGGGTTTTGGACATTGAAGGGGGGAGGCAAAATAGGGCCAAAAAAACATGAGCATGGGGGACAACCCATGGGCTCACATGAGCCTTTACCTCGACCAACTAGGGTCAAATAGACTGCCCATAACCCCTCTAATAGAGGGGCCAAACTCATACCTAGAACAACATGAGTTTAGCCCCTCTATTAGAGGGGTTTTGGGATACCAATTTGGTCCCTCTATTAGAGGGGTTTGACACCTATATTAGAGAAGTTTTGGCATGCAAATAGTCATGCAATGAGTTGCCCGTTTGGGGAGCCCATTGCATGCAAACTGACATGCCAAAAACCCTCTAATAGAGGGGCCAAACTCATGCCATTTTGGCATGGGTTTGGCCCCTCTATTAGAGAGGTTTTGGCATGCCTATTTGTAGGCAAAAACCCCTCTAATAGAGGGGCCAAACAGCATGAGGTTAGCCCTTCTATTAGAGGGGTTTTGACATGCTTGTTTGCATGCAATGGGCAGCCCGTTTGGGGAGCCCACTACATGAAAATCGACATGCCAAACCCCCTCTAATAGAGGGGCCAAACGGCAACCCATTGCATGCAAATCGACATGCCAAAACCCCTCTAATAGAGGGGCCAAACTTCCCTTTTGCTAGGGGTGTTGGACATTGAAGGGGGGAGCCACGATAAGATGGTCTTGTATATACACAATGAAGGATTCATACAAGTGGCCAAAGTAGCTTTTATGATTACTCTTGATGATAACTTATCGTATTTTTTATATGTTTTTATTGTGTTAGTGCTAATATCATTGTTCAATGGTGAGGATTAAAAGGCAAAGAAAATGTATGTATAAATATAAATGAGAGAGAGAGAGAGAGAGAGAATGTGCACATATATAAGCAGAGGAATCTTAAGAAAATAATAGACCATATATATATATATATATATATATATATATATATATATATATATATATATATATATATATATATAGAGAGAGAGAGAGAGAGAGAGAGAGAGAGAGAGAGAGAGAGAGAATGTGCACATATATAAGCAGAGGAAGCTTAAGAAAATAATAGATCATAGATATGAGACAGAGAGAGAGAGAGAGAGAATGTGCATGCACTTTTCTAGATGCTTTCTTTTCAAAAGTAGTTGTGAACTTAACGTACAATCAGTGACACAAAGCAGGTGTGATATTATAGGTCGTCTCTTTTGTTTTATTGACTCTTTTGGAAAGACCTCGATTGACCGTCATTACTTCGGCCAGATCTATCGTCATCACATCCATACATTGGTCACTTTCTTATTTTATTGATCCATGTTTCAAAGAGATGATGACAGACGGTCGTCACTTCCACCATGCATGTCGTCGTTCAATTTGTACTATGATTATTTCTTTTATTACGTTGGCTCATCTCTCGAAAAGACTTCGAAAGATCATCATTATCTTGATTTCGTTTGCCATCCTTTAAAACCAAGAGCGATCCTCTTTCTTGCTTTGTTGATCTACCTTTATAGAATACTTTGACATAATCATTAATTTAGTTGGGTCTGTCGTTACTCAAACCAAAGAGTGGTCATTTTTTTCACTCTGTTGATACACTTTGATAGACAGTCGTTACTATGGCTGACTCTATCATTATCTAAACTATGCAATGGAGATGAGAGCTCTTGCCATGTCACTTCAGTTGATGATCTTGAAATCGATTAGGTGTGATGTTGGTGAAATATTAGAGCCTTTTACATTTTACTATGTCTATCCATCTCTTAGGAATACTTTGAGAGATGGTTGCTACTACGGTTGAGTTTTTGGTTGTCAAAACTATACGATAGACATGTGAGATCTTGCCATTTCACTTCCAGAGATGATCATGAAATTGATAAGGTGTATCATTGGTGAAATGGTGGAGCTTTTTAGTCTGTTGATCAATCTTTTAGGAAGACTTCGATAGCTACAATAGCCGAGCCTGTCGTTATCTGAACTGTATGGTGGACGGGTGAGATCTTGCCATTTCATTTCGACAAATGATCATGAAACTAAAAGGGTATGTTGTTGATGAAATGATAGAACTTAAATTTGGTATGATTTGTTATTTCGTTTAATAGACAATTGCGGCATTCAACAAGGTCGGTCATTTTTTGACTCGCGGATCATTGTGCACAAAGTTCTCATTACATACAAACCTATCTTCTTGTGATAATGTCATTTCTTATCAGATGACGTCCATTGTGTTATAATTCTTTGATTTTCTTGTATCTAAGTTTGTGTATCATGTTTTTGTTGTGTCCATCTACTTTTCAAAAAATGTATCGATAGATGGTCGTTATTTCGACTCGTCCATTGAATTGTTTGGTAGACGTTCACGAGCTTTCATTGCTTGATTGAGCTGACTAATATTCATTGACTCGACAAGATCTCTTGTTGTTAAAATGATGGAACTTCAATATGACATGCTCCATTCTCGTGCTCAACAGATGATTCTGTTATTCAATCAGGTCTATCGCCCATGGTTAATACATTACTGTCAATATTTATGTTCCCATAGATAAGATTTCGACAGAAGGTTATTTTTTTGACCTGTTCCATCATCATCAACCCTATGAGGGACATGAGTTTACACTAAATAAGAATTGAATATGTTATTTCTTGCATACCTTACGATTATTAGTTAGTGTGAGTATCTAGTTTCCTTTACCAAATGCAAGTAGATTAAGTGAATATAATTTCACAAGATATATCCTTCGTTATTATATAGGTTTGTAGCAAAAGATGTTGACCAAGACCCTGGACTTAGATATCAAGGAAAGAGTTCGATAATGATATCATCATTTTCTATGGGACATATAGATGCAATTGTGGCGAATGAAGTAAAATTCTATAGTCTTGTACAAGAGATTGTCAAATCAATATAGATAAAATTTTCAGGCACGGATGGAGAAAGTATAAAACACTTTTTGCTTAGTATAATTGGAAATCTACTTAAGTGTGCTCGTGGGCCTCAACAACGATCTCCCAACAGAGGTAGAGCCAATGAAAACCGACCACTTTCATTACAAATGGAGAGTAGAGAAAGAAGAGTCCAAGCGAGCAAAAGAAATAGACAACCAATTTTATTTAAGCAAGAAAATGCGCAAGGAACTAGTCATTCCAATGAAAGAAAGTGATGAGGGGGGATCCACGAACACATGCAAAATAGAAATTATTGCAATAAGAGAGGCTACCAAGGGAATACATTTATTGCATACTATACATAATACATCATGTAGCGCGACTATCGGATTGCATGTCAAAGCTCTTGTGCTAGGTAGGAGACTTGAAAAGGGATCGTATGGAAAGACTTTCGCCTGCAATGTTCATGGAGTCTCATACTTTCCACCATTCATCAAATATTATGCTAAGAAGCTCATTGAGAGTCGTATAAAAATACATAGCTCTTTTGCCATACCTGCAAGGAACCATGGTGGCTACTATTTTCCTATTTAAATAGAGGTAATCTTCGTACTATCATGCAAAGCCTACCAAGCTCTTATGGAAGTGGGTATGTTGAAATTTGATCCTTCTAAAGAAAGAGAGGTCAATAAAAAAGTAAAGAAGAAGAAATCAAAACTACCACTACAGGACGAAGAAATAAGAAGAATTACTAGCTTAATAAATAATGCACCATCTATCATCACGGCATTGGTAGTTACAGTATGTGCAACACATAGTGAAGAAGTTCTTCACAATGATCTTCATCCATGGAACGTTATGTTTGACTTTACCAAAGAGGGCATGTCTCGAATAGGATTAATTGACTGGGGCTTGACTTTGAGAGATGGGATTGATCAGTAGAGACCAACTAATATCATAGCAAAAGAAGTCCAGATGCAAGACCATGGAGAGCTCTCAAGCTTCTGAATATTGCTTCTCTTTGTCCTTGGACTCGTCCTTGGACAAAAACAACCGATATGTATGCTCTGGCTTGGTTGATAGAAATGTTCACAATCTTTAGTGATGAATTCAAACACTTCTATAAAGTGAAATGGAATGGACATGCAAAAATAGTTACCAGAGTCATTAAAGAGTGGATGATAGAATATAAATATATTATGTCAAAAGATAGAAAAAATGTGATGGATCTTTTAGAGAGGTTACATAAGTTTGGCTTGAAATGTGAAAAATGTCTACGATCAATTTGAGATGTCACCGTATCTCTCTCAAATAAAAAACACTTCAAATATTAAATAATCTTTTACAAATGTACATAATCTCTTCATCTTTTGTCCATACCTATACTCTTTTCATTGTCAAGAAGTTTTCAATGTTAACATACTCTCCTCTTTCTCTCCTTTTGTGCTCTCGCTTCATGAGGTTTCTTTGTTCTTAAATATTAAGTGTATTGTGAGAATATTGAATTGAGAATCGCATGATTGTACATTGTTTCTTCATTTGTTGGAAAATCTTTGCTTCCACTTCCATACACACACAAAGTTATCTATTTGATCGTTATACTGTAGAATAATGTAGTTCTTGCATGTTGTGATGAACTTAAAATTGATAGTTCTTGCATGTTGTGATGAACTTAGATCTATAGTCTAGTTCTTTGCTTCAGATAAAGATTTTCTTGTTTGGAAATATGTTCGATACAAAACATCATACTTTATAATCAACCTTGATCTTTAAAAGCTGAAAGGTCTTTGTGCGCGTATGTCGCACGTGTCAATGCAAGGAACTTGCCGATACAAGCACACAAATGGCTCCAAGCACACAACAAGCCTAAACTAGTAAGCTCAAAGATGACGATGGTGTGTCACTCACCGCTCTACGCTTGCTTTGTGGAGGATTCCTCGCCACGAAGAAGAGGGAGACGCCGCTACGCCGCGCTCAACTGCCTCGCCACCGTCGTGCCGCCACAATGCTCGCTCTCTCTCTCTCTCTCTCTCTCTCTCTCTCTCTCTCTCTCTCTCTCTCACACACACACACACACACACACACACACACACACACACACATACACACACACACACACAAGGAGATGAAGAAGAAGAAAATGGAGATGGAGCAAGAGCACTCTTCAATTGCACAAATGAGAGAATGAGAGAATTTTAGGTTTAGTTGACTTTTATATGAGCTCACCCCATTCACACTTGGGCGCCCATGCTTAGCCAAGTAATCCCTTAAATGTTCCAGTTAGAGTGCGCCTCTCATCGGCAATCACTCTTACCCTTTCCATGTTGAACCGACAAGCACGGTACCTGACTCTACCAAGTAAATAATACAACGTCCGTCGTAGGTGATATGATGTCCATGAGCCGTGAGGGTTAACATGCCCCCCTTCCTGATGTAGATTCCGTCCTCGGAAGCTATTGAGTTGAAGCCCGTTCGTCAAGGTGGAAGATCTTTTGAGATGAATGTCCTTAGCCTCCTTCAGTTACTGCAAAATCAAACAACATTGGCACAGTAATTGCATTCTCATAAGCAATTAAAAAGCATATGCAGTTGTAGGCAAACAATATGATTGGTAACAGAATTTTAAACCATTTGTCAGCAATAAAGATTAAATTGCAATATAATCAAATGCATAAACATATGTAAAGGTAAAAAATTAAACAAGTCTGGGGTCGCTAATTTAACGGTCGAAAGGCACTAGAGATCGACTATTAATACCATGGGTAAGCTTCTTAATTTTCTCTGGTCAATTAAGTTGTTTAATCGCGAGAGCCAAGTATTTCATGTTCGAGGGTTGACTAGAGGCTATACCTAGAAGAACTTGTAGTTAAGCTACAATAAAAGGAATTTCTCATGAAATCATCGCCTAAGTGATTACCTTTTCTTTGACCCCCCAAAAGTCTTTTCTCATTGATTTACTTTTGATGTGTGTGCTTATTTTGTATGCCTTGGGTTGTTTGCTTTTCAAGGAAAAGCGTCCAAACTGGGAACCTCTAGGGCTCTAGTACCATAGGCGATACATGTGAGTGAAGTACCAAAATCAAGCTGAGGTTTCTCTTCCAGCTTAAGATTTTACATTTTGGCACTTTGATTTATTTATTTTTTGTTCGTTTTTAGCATTTTAATTTTGTAACTTTGGGGGGTCATATAACACTGTTACACCTCCCCAGGCTCATCACATTAGTAAACTCCCTTTATAATACTTAAGCTAAAGGTCAATAGGGACTAAGCCCACTAGAAAGCCCTAGTACTTTTGACACAATGCTGCCTAAATCGGATTAAGAACCTAAGTAACCATTAATTATTAGGAAGGCATTCCCCATGGTATTAAGAGAAGATCTCTAACACCTAGCTTGGTCCAACTAGCTTAGTCGGACTGCTTGATTTTTAAACCTAGACAAGTGATTATGACAAAAAATTTACATTGAATTTAATGTTTGATACTGAGCAAGTGTGTTGGATATTATGCTACCAATCACAATTAAAGCAGACAAACATGGATGCAAAAAGATAAGGGGCAATGCTAATGGATAAGAAACACCTGTTTGTGTTGATGGTCACGCTTGATTTGAAAAGTGGATGAGAGAAAGATTCCATGAAGGTCCAAATCCTAACCACAGCAACATGTTCCTGTACACACTATGAAACACAAGAATACCTCTAGGAGGCACATCAGTGGGAAAAAAGAACTTTGGTAATCACTCAACTCTAAAACAGAAACACTCCTATCGTACTAATCTTACCTACCCTCCATCACTCGAGTGATGAGGATCAAAGGTGTTTTATGGCATAGGTTTCTGTTTCAGTGTACCGAATACGAATGTGTAGGTCTGAGTCAATGTTTTGACTTTTATTGTGCATACTCGTTTGCTAATTGCTCTTGCTCTTTATTATTTTTGTTTTTTGTGAGTATAAGGCTTTATATATACATTCCCTAAGATTGGGAGATTGAGAGGTCAGGGAGGAAGGTTGAGAGGGGAGTGAGTGAATGATGACTGTCAGCAAACACTCCCCCCTTCCTTGGGTAGATCATATCGTTTGAAATGTGCTCGTCACCCTTTGAAACCAATTGCTCTAGTCGATAACAGGTGAGGATTTTTGCCAGTAGTTTTCTATTACCTTAGGTGCCTCATCGAGTTGCAAGGGTGGTAAGGTACTCTCCCAGGATCGAACTTGAAGTGGTTCATCAGGTGATTCTTGAACACTGGGAGGTGTGGATTCCTTTGTAGCTTTATGGATGTCCACTATTGTAGGTGGAGGCTGTGGAGAAGCTTTTTTACCTCTATGGATGCATTACATGAGGAGCTAGAAGCTTCATGGGACTCCCCCCTTCCTGAGCTAGGTGGAACAAATTGTTCTTTCTTTGGTACCCAAACTAGCTCTGGAGTAGGTGTGTAGCATTCTATGATTTTTTTCTTTCCCCAATCGTCGATTCGTTTTAGAGCTACGGGATTGGGCGCACATGGGTCAGGTGACAAGTAAGAGCACAAATTACGTTTTGGCACCCAGATTTGAGCATTTCCTTTATAGTAGCCTTGGGCTTCCAATAGTTTTTTAGGAATCCAACACAACGTTTCTTTACATTTCTTGGGGTGAATGGGACGTTTCTTACAAGGTGTCTGTCTTTTAGCACTAGCTATGGTCGCTAAAGAAGCTTTCGGGACCCACTTGTATGTTCTCTTTGTTATATGAGGATGAGTCTTGTCAGAAGCTATATGCATTGCTTGTAGCATATTTAAGGGTACGAGTGGTGGCATTTCATCCCCCTCAAGTGTTACCCATGTCGTCCCTCTGTTTCCCCAAGTGTCTATGGTTGCTGCTAGGTGGACCCAATCCACATTTTCCGACTCAGTCATCCCAGGTAGTACATCCATGTAAGGAGAATCTTCCCCAACATCAGTGTCCGCTTTACACGTGTAACAATACTGCAATGGGGCCAAGTGAGCTGTGGTGTCAGATCTATGAACAATTATAAACCTGTTTCCTATAGGATGTGCTCGACTAGTCACAAGATCCACTCGAATGACAGAATCTTGGAACTGCAGGTAGACATGGTTTTTAGACCAGTCATGCACCATTTTTGCTTCCCTCATGAAAGGACGTCCTAAGATCATCTCCGATGCCATAGTGTGTTTGGAGAAATCCATAACAATGAAGGTAATCCTTATTTTATGTCCAAAGACCTTGATCTTGAGATCTTCTAGCATCCCAATAGGTTTAACAATAGACCCATTGGCCATCTTCACTACTATGGTTGTGGTCGCAAGGTGAGGTCTTCCCTTAGTTTCCCATCAATTTTTAGTCACAATGCTAACCCCAGCGCCACCATCAAGGATTCCCTTCACAGTTCATCCCTTAGTAGTGATTGGTATGGTCGCATTGGATTCATCACCCTCAAAGTATTGTCCCAACTTGTTAACATGTATTTCTATAACAAGTTTCTCATCTAGGTTGGGTTGTGGATCTAAGTGTTCCTCCTCTATTGGCATCTCCCCAACTCCATCCATCTGTGCAAATTGTGGTAGCCCAAACTTTAGTTCTCCATTGAGGAAGGCTCAAAGAGCTGAGACTAGCTCAGGATCTTTATATAGTTTGGACATGATGGTGGTTTTAACTTCTAAAGACATGAAATCCATCAATTTGGCAACGTTTAATGGCACCTTTTGGACTTCAGTACCTTGACGTGGGGAAGATGGGATCTCCATTTCTTCGATAGGATCAAGTAGTCCCTCTGTAAACATTATTTCCATCAAGAAGTGAGTACGCCCACTTTCCCATGACTTTAAGTCACTTTCTTCTTGGATGACACTAGGTTTGGCTAAGGGTCTATGGACTTGGTGAGGTTGATGTTGCGTACGGAACATGGTGTCTGTAATCTGGATCTGCCTAGATGCTGGTTCTAGATCCCTTTGGGTATCTTCTACCAAACTCCTTAATTGCTTGACTCGCTCAATCTCCTCTGTAGGGTTTGGATAAGTTCCTATCTTCTTCTTGGATCCTTGCCATTGTGGCTCATGAAGATCTTCCTTGTTGGTTTCTATCTTAGTGGTCGTTTTGGTCTCCATGGTTTCACCTGAATCAGAATCTCTTCAGCGTCGTTCATATATACGGGGTCGTCACCAGTCCCTATGTTGGTCTTTGAATTGGGGTCTGACTTCACTGCTTTTTGAAATTTCTTCCTTCGTGTTTTCTTCTTTTTCTGAGATTGGGCAATTGATGCCGTGTCTCTTTCCTCAAGAATATTAAATTTTTTTTGGAGCATCGATCGTGTGAGTACGTTTATCGGTACCACATGTGTACTTTGTGATGGCTCCTCGATAACTTCAATCAAGTTTAATGGCGTGATCTTCGGTGCATTTGGATTATTTGGACATTGGGCAATCAAATGATCTATGCCACATCGATTACACATGAGTATCGGCATTGTAGACGTGCTCGCTTGATTGGTTTGCATTAGTGTGGCGTTCTTTTGTAGCCTAATAGGACAATTGGCTACACGATGTGGACCTCCACACTCATAGCATTGAAGAGGTGGTCTCTTAGTAGTGTAATTGATATTTTGGCCTCTTGCCGCAAGAGCAGCTACTTGATATACAAGTTTGACTTGTCCCCAATAGTCCTCCATGTAGTATTGTGGACTTTATTCAAGCACATCTAGCCCATAGGAAATATTAGGATCTATATCTTCCTCACAGCCTTCCAAACAAGAAATAGATGACTCACAACCCACTTGATTCACAGAAGTGATTCTCGGATGTGGTGGTTGCGGTCCTAGCACTGGAGGTGGTAAAGGTGTTGTTTGAACAACATTTTGGGCCCTAGGGACCATGTGTTGCAACGTTTTTTCAAGAGGTGGGGCCGGCATCAATGCAGGCACTCAAGGTGTGTCTGTCCGTGCTAAGGTTGGTCTATTGGCCATCGCGTGCTTAAATACTATGCAATCCTTAGCTTGATGACCATACCTTCCACATGCATTGCAATTCCCATTGAACTTTACTCTAAAAGTAGGGCATTCACTGGTACTATGCGGTCCATAGCATATTGAGCACCATTGTTGCTCCCTTCTTGGATACATGTGATTGTTTTGCGGAGCACGATTGTCTCTAAAACTCTCTTGAATAGCCTTGGTGAGATCTGCTAAAGTCATCTCAGATATCTTTGGCTCCTTAGCAATAGGCTTAAGGGTCATTGGCTGATGCTCCGATGCTTGTGAGCTAATAGATTTAGATTCAACAAACACTCTTTCTCCTTGAATCATTAAATTATCCTCCAATTGGATCGCATTGGTGGTGACTTCTTCCCAAGTGGTGATACCTCTAATGACTAAGCCATTGTAGATATCCTCATGTTGTAATCCCCTAATAAATCTATCAAGCAATTGGTTATTGTTGAAGCGTTCATTTGGATTACAACGAGATTCAAATGCTTCAATCGACTAATAAAGTCTCTCACCGACTCTCCTTCCTCTCGTTGGGCTTTCTGGAGCTAAGAGGCTACACCCCAAAGGACACCCTCTCGTATGTATTCTTTTAAGAACAGTCTCGTAAGAGTAGGGTAAATCGTTTTTTCTTCCACCCTTAGGGTTCTATACCAATCCCCAGCCTTTCCACTTAAGGTTAGGCTTAAAGCATTGTTGTTATGTAGGTCATTGTGTTCTCCTAGAGAATCGCATATTTGTTCAAACACTTCGATATGCTTTCTCACATCCCCATCTCCACTAAATTTTTGTGTGAGCTTGGCTATTTGTACTGCCTTACTTCTAGGCTCTCTATCAGGCGCGTTACGCATATTCTCAACAATAGATTGACCGATAGCTTGAGCAAATGTTGCCAAGTCACCTAAGTGAGCAGGCATCGTGGGAGGAGGTGCTCCAGAGACTACATGTGGACTAGGTATTGGCATCGGGCTGTAGACATGTAGTAGTGTTAGTGTGTATACGCGCTTCACCAGGGGCACTTTTCTCCCACTGGGTTTTTCCCCCTGGACATCCGGTGTGAAAGGACACCTTATTTCTTAGGGTTTCATATAAGCTTTGTAGCTCTGAATTTGTATACACTATTATTCTAATACAGAGAGAGAGACTACAGAGATCTCGTACACAAGCTCTGTGTCTTCTCCTTCTGCATCTTCTTCCTACTCTGAGTTGCTGTCTTCCTTCTGTTTCCTGTTTCATCATCTTCAACAATTGGTATCAAAGCAAGGTGATTTCCAGAACCTCTACTTGTGTTTTCGCGTCCGCGTGCGCAATCGCAGTTTTCAGGCAGTTTTCGGAAAATTTACTCGTGGGAGCATCCTCGACGTTCCGGGAGTATTCTGAGTAGGTGACCTGGGGTTTTACCCCCCTTTCGAAGTCGTTCGAGCCCTCAGAATTTTGTTCTGAGCAGCGTAACAGAAGTTACTTTTTGGAGGCGTTTAGATCAAGAGGGTGTGCTTTTTGACAGATTTTCTTCAGGTAAACAGTTCTTTTGGGAAGCAGCTTGTCTTAGCTTTGTGCTGAGATTTTGTGTAGAGTTTTGCTTGCATTGGAGAGGAGATTTGTGAATCTCTTGGAGGTTCTTTTGCTCTCTTGTGTGCATCCACAGTATGGTTCAATCTACGGAGAAAGAGATTTTTGGTGCGTTTACATCCGAAGACAAATTGGATGGTACCAACTATTCTCTTTGGTTTTTTATGGCCAAAAATGTTTTGGTTGGTAAAGGATTGTGGGATTATGTATCTGGAGATGAAGTTCGTCCAGGTAGCATTGCACCTGCCACGCCTCGTCGTGGTGCAGCTGTTGGTGCAGGACCCTCACAAGTCACTCCAAAGCAAAAGAGATGGGATACTAAAGATGCACAAGCTATGGCCGTGATTGCCTTAACCATAAAGAGGACAATCACACCACATATCAGATCTTGCAGAACTTCTGAGGATGCTTGGAACACTCTGCAAGCTATGTTTGGAGGAAGAAATGCTGCCAGAATAGAGTTTTTGAAGAAACAACTTGACAAAATACAGATGGACGAAGGTGACGATATTGTCGAGCATCTTACAAAAATCGGGGATCTTAAAGAGCAATTGCTTAGCATTGATGAAGTGATTCCAGAGAAGGACTTGGTTTCCAAAACACTCAATTCACTACCACCATCTTATTTGACTTTTCAGACTTCTTTAACTCTGTCTTTGCGAGCTAATCCTGAGCCTCTTCATTTTGAAGAGTTAGTGGCTTTGCTATTGCAGGAGGATCAATCACGTAAGAACAAGTCTTTACAGGTGGATGGTATGGATCATGCTCTTGTTGTACAGAACAAAAACAAGGATAAAGAGAGTGCTCATCACTCCAAGTCTAGTGCAGGACAATCTTCAGAGAAGTCTAAAGGTGATTCCGACAAGTCCAAGAAGAAAGGTAAAGTCACTACTGCAAGAAACCTGGTCACTACATTAGTGAGTGTAAAAAGTGAATTGCTAAAGAAAAGAAGAAAGAGTCAAGTTTGGTTGTTTCAGCTTCTGGTGATTCTTCTACAGCTAAAGAAGAGTCTGTAGACTTTGTGCAGGATTCTTATGCTTTTGTAGTATGTTCAGATTTTTCTGCTTACAGTGTTGACAAGACACAAATGATTTGGTACTTTGATAGTGGTGCATCCAGGCATATTACTTCAAGGAAGGATTTGTTTTGTTCATTGGATGCAACTCCAGTAGGAAAGAAGGTGACATGTGCAAATAATGCTTCTTATCCAATCAAAGGCGTTGGTAAGATTTTGATTACCATTTCAGATGGTTCAGATTTATGCTTGCCAGATGTCTTATATGTTCCAGAGATCAAGAAGAATTTGTTGTCTGTATCCTCTCTTGCAAAAAATGGTCTTCGGGTCATTTTTTAGGATGACAGATGTGTTGTACGAGATCGAGAGAATGGTTATTCTCTTATCACTACAGGTACGCTGAAAAATGGACTATTTGTGCTAGATCATTATGAAAAGCAGATTCAGGTATGTATTGCAGAAACAAAGACTCAGGCCATGCAGGATGCTGAGTTGTGGCATGCTAGATTTGGGCATGTTAGTTATGGCAGTTTGATGACTTTACAACGTCATAATATGGTGCATGATTTGTCTTTATTGGAGATGCCACCAAGACATGTATGTGAAGGTTGCGTTCTTGGAAAGATGCACAAATTTGCATTTTCGCAGGATGGTTCAGTTAGAGAGACACGAAAGTTACAGCTTGTACACAGTGATGTATGTGGTCCTATGAGGACGCCATCTTTGGGAAACAGCCTTTATTTTGTGACCTTCATTGATGACTTTTCCAGGTTTTGTTGGGTGTATCCACTCAAAGCAAAGTCAGATGTGTTTGCAGTTTTTCAACATTATGTCGCCATGGTTGAAAATGAAACAGGTTGCAAAGTACAGACTCTTCGTACCGATCGAGGAGGTGAATACATGTCAGGTGCATTTAAGGATTTTTTGGGAAAGAAAGGCATTAAACACCAATGCACTATGCCATACACACCACAACAGAATGGTGTTGCAGAAAGGAAGAACACGTCTTTAATGGAGACGGCTAGATGTATGCTCAAGGCTAAGAGTTTGCCTCATAAGCTATGGATGGAGGCAGTTGCTTGTGCAGCACATGTTTTGAACAGGTTTCCTACTCGTGCCTTGAAGACCATTACTCCATATGAAGCTTGGTATGACAGAAAACCTTCAGTCAGTTATCTTCGTGTTTTTGGTTGTCTTGCTTATGCTCACATCCCTCAGCAGTTAAGTGGGAAGCTTGATGATAAGGCAATCAAATGTATATTTGTGGGGTACAATAGTGGAAGTAAAAGTTATAGACTTTACAATCCTGCTACTACTTTTGGCAGAGAGCAAGTAGATTTGGCTTGCTTTAGCACTCTTTGTGATGCAGATGAGCCTGATTCATTTGAACAAGCTTTAGAGTGTGTTCAATGGAAAGATGCTATGCATCAAGAAATTGATTCTATTCATAAGAATCATACATGGGATCTAGTGGACTTGCCTACAGGTAAAAAGCCTATTGGTACAAAGCGGGTTTTTAAGGTAAAAAGGAAACAAGATGGTACTGTTGACAGGTACAAAGCAAGGCTTGTGGCAAAAGGCTATGCGCAACAGAAAGGCATAGATTATGATGAAACCTTTGCTCCTACTTCTCGTGCGTCCACAGTTAGATCACTAGTTGCAATTGCTGCTCATCATGGTTGGAAAGTGCATCAGTTGGATATCAAAACTGCTTTTTTGAATGGTGATTTGCAGGAAGAAGTTTATGTAAGTCAACCAAGTGGTTTTGTTGTAAAAGGTCAAGAGCAAAAGGTATGTAGATTGCGTAAAGCTTTGTATGGTCTCAAACAGGCTCCAAGAGCATGGTATGAGAAGATACATACTTATTTGATTGGCCAGGGATTTCAGAATAGTCCAACAGAAAGTACTTTGTATGTCAAAAAGAGAGATGGAGTTCTCATTATGCTAACACTTTATGTGGATGATATGCTTCTTACAGGCAATACTGCTTATGAAATTGAAGCGTTTAAAGATGCTTTGAGAAAAACCTTTGAGATGTCTAATCTTGGTTTGCTACATTATTACTTGGGTATTTAGTTTGTGCAATCAGAGGATGGCATATACATGTTGCAGGCAAAATATTTGCATAAAATTTTGGACAAGTTTGGTATGCAAAATTGTAAACCAATCTCTACACCTGTAGAAACTGGATCAAAGTTGAGCATGCACGATGCTGGAGAACCTTTTGATGTACATACTTATGCAGCAGCCGTTGGTTGCTTGATATATTTGGCAGGCAACACTCGTCCAGACATTCAATTTGGGGTTTCACAAGCAAGCAGATTTATGCACAGCCTAGGTATGCATCATTGGCAGGCTGTGAAGCGCATACTTCGTTACCTTTCAGGTACCCCTAATCTTGCCATGTTCTTTCCAAGGGGGGATATGTATGGAAAGCACAATTCTATGCAGCTTCTTGGTTACAGCGATTCAGATTGAGCTGGTGATTTTGACACACGACATTCCACAAGTGGGAATTGTTTTTTCTTGGGAAATGCATGTATATCTTGGCTAAGCAAGAAGCAACCCACAGTGGCTACATCAACTTGTGAAGTTGAGTACAGGGCAGCTTTCACGGCAACAGTTGATTGTGTATGGATACGCAGGTTATTGGCAGATCTTTGTGAGTGTCAACAGGCACCCACTACCATTTTCACTGACAGTCAGAGTGCTATGGTAGTTGCAAGGAATCCAGTATTTCATGCAAGAACAAAGCACATAGAGGTTCACTACCACTATGTCAGGGAAAGGCTACATGCAGGGGAGATCACACTAACTTACTGTCCTACACAGGATAACATTGCAGATCTATTTACGAAGGCGTTATCACGAGAAAAGTTTGAAGCTTTCCGAAAAGCTTTGGGCTTACTCTCATACACATGATGATCTGCTACCTTGTACGGATTCACACTATCACTACAGGGGGGATTTGTAGACATGTAGTAGTGTTAGTGTGTATACGCGCTTCACCAGGGGCACTTTTCTCCCACTGGGTTTTTCCCCCTGGACATCCGGTGTGAAAGGACACCTTATCTCTTAGGGTTTCATATAAGCTTTGTAGCTCTGAGTTTGTATACACTATTATTCTAATACAGAGAGAGAGACTACAGAGATCTCGTACACAAGCTCTGTGTCTTCTCCTTCTCCATCTTCTTCCTACTCTGAGTTGTTGTCTTCCTTCTGTTTCATGTTTCATCATCTTCAACACGGGCTTGGCGCATAGGAAGCCCTTGGGTTCCACGTTGGGTACGATGTTGTGCCATGTGGTGGTCCATAGTTCATATGGGTGGCCCTAGGCATAGCAAACATCGGATGTGACATGCTAATGCTAGCCGGTATAGTCCCATGGAAATAAGAACTTGGGTGTTGTGGTTGTGGAACATAGGTAGTTGAAAAAATGGGAGGGATAGGGACTACATGAGTACGAGGACCCATGGGTGTATACGATTGGTACACACTTGTAGGTACTGTTGCAGGCATTGAGCTACCATGTAGTGGTGCTTTACTAACAAAAGAGGTCCATGGCGTGTTTCTCGGCATGCCCATCATTGGGGTAGGCATGGTAGCCCTGGTGTCATCAAGGGAAAGATGAGCTAGACTTGGAAAGGTGAAGCTATCACTTGTGGGCTCAGATTTCACTGAGACCCCTGGCGAAACAACATATGGAGGATCCATCGGGCTTACCGAGGGAGTCTCCATTTGCGATAAGGTCGGTTGTTTAGCCTTTCCTGTATCCAAGAATCTCATGAGACCCGTTGAAGGCATGTTGATCCCCTTGTTCTGTCTCTCTAACTCAATGACCCTATGAATGACCTCACAAACTCTTTGTTGTTGATCCTCCACACTAGTAGCGCCCATTGTGGATTGTAGGACATCTAACCAACCCACGTGATAGGTGTGACCTGTGTATAGGTCAGTCAGAGTTTCCGTTTGTAGTTCGTACTCCCAGTTCTCATTTAGGAACACTCCATCTAGGATTGAGGTGCTAGGGGTGTCCTTTGAGCTAGATGCCATGTTGCTTTCTAAGGGTTGGCCCTTAGCGGTTGCTAAGTCAAGAGCACTCGATTGCTCTCTTAGCAAGGATATTGACATAGGGGCTTTCGCTTTTAACTCTCTTCGTTGCTCCACCTTGCGTAAGCTCTCAATTTCCTTTTCCCTTGCTGTAAGGATATATCTCTCAACCTCTTGCACTTCGGCAAGGCTTCTACCATCGGGTATTATGACCTCGGAGAGAAATAACTCTGAAGAGTCAGGAGGTGCAGTGAATGAAGTATTCACGTGCACATTCTCTAACTGTATAGGGTCTACGTTGGTCACGAATGGAGAATTTACTTCCCCACCCCCCTCATTTACATCATTAGCTCCATGTTCGGAGCGAGTGGCTCTACTAAAGGTCTCCTTCAGGCGGCTAAGCACGCTCGGCCCGGACCGAGGACCCATGGTATGCATGTCTTGGCTTGAGCTATCGGGATTAGGCATTGAGAAACCCTCCATGACGTCGTAGTCAGAGGAAGAGTCACTAGCCGCTATGTTCGGGTCTTGGTTTGTACTACCTTGGGTCCCCATCGAAGGCCCGGAACCTAAAGTAGGTGGATATTGAGAACTCGCGTAAGTCAAAATTCTCTCGGGTTGCTCCGTCTCTAGCACACGACCAGCGCCCAGATGCATGTGCCTTTGGCACCCTACAAGTGTCGGCGAATAACCTCGAAGGTTAACCGCTTACTTTTTTAAGCGTCCGTTTTCACTCGTGTTTTTTACATTTTTAATGTTTGATTTTTTTGATCAAAGTGTGTGATAGCTCGAAACGAGCGTATCACTTAGAGGGTCGCGGTGTGCTTTACAACACAATTTTCGGGCATCTAAAGTTACATTGGTCCTCAAAAAATCGATTTTTAGCTACGTGTGAAGCTAAAATTCATAATTTTAAAAGGCGACTGAGGCCTAGGCCTGAGCGTGAGCTTGGGCTTGGGTCTGGGCTTGGATCTGGGAGATATTCCCCCCGATCCCGGTCCTACCTTTAAATTTTTTAAATTTTTTAAATTTTATTTTTATTTTTTAAAAGGATAAGGTCGCCGTGGCCTGCGCGAGAGCACATACACACTCTATCTACTTACTTCTAACTAATACACCTACTGTTACACACTAACACACTCTATTAACTCTCACAGATCTACTTCCTACTTACTGTACACAGAAAACTAACAACCTTAATACACAGAGAATAAACACAGTACCTTTGAAAACTACATTAACAAAGAAAACTAACAACCTTAATACACAGAGAATAAACACAGTACCTTTAAAAACTCCATTAACAAAAAAAATACACAGTACAACACCAAATCCTTCTTCTCAACACACACACACACACTCCTTCCCTACCTTTCCTACAATTGAAATTGCACCTTGTGCGCGTATGTCGCACGTGTCAATGCAAGGAACTTGGCGATACACCGCGTGCAAGCCACAAATGGCTCCAAGCACACAACAGGCCTAAACTAGTAAGCTCAAAGATGACGATGGTGTGTCACTCACCGCTCTACGCTTGCTTTGTGGAGGATTCCTCGCCGCGAAGAAGAGGGAGACGCCGCTACGCCGCGCTCAACCGCCTCGCCGCCGTCGTGCCGCCGCAATGCTCGATCGCACTCTCTCTCTCTCTCTCTCTCTCTCTCTCTCTCTCTCTCTCTCTCTCTCTCTCTCTCACGCATACACACACACACAAGGAGATGAAGAAGAAGAAGATGGAGATGGAGCAAGAGCACTCTTCAATTTCAAAATGAGAGAATGAGTGAATTTTAGGTTTAGTTGACTTTTATATGAGCTCACCCCATTCACACTTGGGCGCCCATGCTTAGCCAACTAATCCCTTGAATGTTTCAGTTAGAGTGCGCCTCTCATCGGCAATCACTCTTACCCTTTCCCTATTAAACCGACAAGCCCGGTACCTGACTCTACCAAGTAAATAATACAACGTCCATCGTAGGTGATATGGTGTCCGTGAGCCGTGAGGGTTAACAGTCTCTTGTGACTAGTGTTTTATTAAAAGCCATCGTTCAATTGCTCTGTAATATTATAAACAATAGGAAATTGAGCTTGAGCATACAAATATTACATAAATTAAAAAATCCATTCAAAAAAAAGAAGAAAAAGGATAGTTCTATAAAATAGGTCTAAATATATTTTTTTGAGTGATATTTTTTCTGAGTTATGTTTCTTTTTGGTGATTAAGCTCGGAACGTAACTATGATGGAAAATTTATAGTTAAAAAATCTGCTTTGGCATGGTTCAAAATTTATTTAAGCAAATTTTGCGTGTACTAAATTTTCTGCAGTTCACTTTTCTTGCCAATTGAGACACATCTTTAAGAGTCTCATGCATTAAAAAAAATAATTACTATTTAGTTCACAAGTAGGAGCTGCTACATCTCATATTAAGAATCAAAATCTACATCACTATTTAAAGTTGTAGTTCTGCTATTTCCATGAATATCTAACATTTTCAAGGATTGCAAAAAGAAATCTTCTTATGTGCATGCGCCACGAGTTGTTAAAAAAAAGGTGTTATTATTTGCACGATGAAAATTTGATATATTTAACAAAATGCTTAACACAAGATATTGCAATAGTTTTCAATCACCTTTGTGAACTTTGAAGATCTTTTGTAAAATTAATATTGACAAAATCATCGTTGTTTGTATGCCATTTATAATATTTACAAAAACAAGCAGAGCTATAGTTTGAATATTTACATGTATTGAAAGCACGTTCAATTTCAAATTGCTTTTAACGCAAGATAATTTAAGACTACATTTTCTACGATTTCCTTAGACATGATTCTTTGCTTGGCAATTAAAATCATCAAAGGTATATCATGAAAGATTATGACAACAATAACTAACATCGATACAGTTAAAGAGGAACTTAAAATGATTGCTAGAGTTATGAACATTGCTCCTTCGACATTAATTGAGGTCACAAGTTAGTGACATATTAATAATCAAGATTGGATATGATTCTTTATACTCCAAATAATTGTATCGTAAGAAGCACTTTTTTAAAAGACACGATCACATTGTACAACCAAAAAATATTATTTAAATAACTTTATTTTCTTCACTATGAATTTCAAGACTACACTGCTTAGACATGCAAAATACATGGTAAAAATAAGGCCCAAATAAACTATGATCAAGCTATGCAATCATTTGTTTGGTAAATAACACTATAAATAAAAATATGTAGACACGAGAAATCCATCGAGAGGGAGATAAATACAAAAGATGAACATGATCACATTGTACAATTAAAAAATATTACTTAAATAACTTTACTTTTTTCACTATAAATTCCAAGATTGCACTAATGAAACAATCAAGACACATGCTAAAAGTAAGGTCCAAATAAAGCACAACCAAGCTATTCAATTGTTCGCTTGATAAATAATATTGCAAATAAAAATATATAGGGACTAATTGAGAGATCCACTTAGAGAGGGACACTTACAAAAGGAAAATGTAGATAAGTGTTAGCTAAAATTTATTGCAAACTAATGGCAATGAATTCCCCCCTTCCCCCCCTCCCCCCCCGCCTCCCTCTCTCTCTCTCACTCGACAAACACTTTGGTGAACTTGAAATGGTTTTTGTTTGAAATCGAAATAATCTATTCTTCTCTTTGCTTTGAAAGATCTTTGCAATGGCCATACCTTCTTCATCATTTTCTGCTTAAATCATACGTCACTTCAATAGTCGTGTTATAAAAGAATAAGACATATCTTTCAGTATGGCTTTTCATTTTGAGGACTTAGAAAATATATAGACATTGACGATATTATATTCTATTACTTTCATTGCTATATAAATTTGTTTGTTCCCACGTTATATATAAAGAAATTTTAATCTTTGTTCATTTCATAGTACCAAGCAAAAGAAAGCAAGCAAAGTGTAGTGCTATTCTAATAAAAGAGAAAAGTGTGCATTCAAAGAGTGACAACAATCTGATTGAGCTTAGCGAAACATCTATGAGCTCTCTCATGAAGGGACGAGAAAGAGATATAGAAAAAAAACGTGCTTTTGGTGTTGAATCTTCCTTTCCAAAGAATAGAGAATAGTTCACAATGACCATCATTTTTCAATTTCTATATTTCTCTCTCATTACTTCTCGTTAAAATGTGACTTGAAATGGAAACTTTTTCATAGGTGTACCAAACGTTCATCAATCCCGTGGTTCAGAACTACCAGATAATAATGCAGTAAATTAAGATGTCAAGCATGTGCAAAGTGCACAACATCTTCCTAAGAATGTAATCTCCAAACCTCAAAATATCAATGTGATCAATCTTGATGTAACGAAGATGACAAAA
>NC_140956.1:40205669-40230669 GCF_014529385.1 Adiantum capillus-veneris | reverse complement strand
AAATTACACTATGATCATAATTATTTGAGCGGATTTGTTCGTCGACTTCTGATGATTATAACAACAAAAAAATTATCAAAAACTTCTTTGTACAACAAAACAACAAAGATTTCTTTTTTATGAATACTGATTGGCTAATGCATATAAGACTACAGAATCAATGACATCATGTTTAAGAAGCAGAACATTGTATAAAATGTGATATTTTTTTTGGCTAGAGTATTAACGCCACGAATAATACGCTATGTACGATATAAAAAACACAGAGATCCTGACAAATTTGATCGTGAATAGTGTCTTTTATTTTTATGATGGCATGATAATAAAACCCAACATGTGCTAAATTTTGAAACTTGAGAAATGGTACACTTGCACTTAAAAGAATTAATAATATACAGTGAACAAAAATTTAATAAAAACAATATCGATAGAACGATTGGCTCAATCACAGACACATCAAAATGTACCAAAAAACATGTACGTAAGAAACCATTTGACGGATTAGATATTATACTTTGTGGTGATTTTAATCAAGTAAGCTTTGTTCGAAGCAAATGGATTTTTCTCAAAAAATAAATATATTGGAAACTATAAAGCCTTTGTTTTGGCATTCATATATAAAATGCTTTGAATTACACCGAACAATGCGCCAAGATAACAAGATATAAATCAATATTTAGAATAGAATTCGAGAGAGTAAGCACACAAATGAAGATATAGTTTTTTTGAATGAAAATTACTATCAATCTGTACCGAAAGAAGTACATGTTTGTTATTTGTTTTACGACAATAAGACCAAAGACAAACATAGCATATACATATTCAAAGCTATGAACAAAAAATCAAGAAACTGTAACAAAATCATTAAAATTTCAAAAAACCCATGGAGGCTTCCATAAAACTTTATGCTTAAAAGCAAATCTTGTAATAGAATTCTATGCAGCAAATCTAAACATAATAGATGGCCTTATCAATGGAGCAGACGGAATCTGTATGGCAAGCCTCTCTGAAGGGTGCATTTACTCCTTGCCTGGTTTCAACCCATGTTTAGTATCATGAGTTTTATAAAGTGCAAACGTAAGTTTGTAGTGAAAGCATATTTAAGAGTCACGTGTCTGCATTGAACTCTGCTTCTTCTTCTTTGAAAAGTTTGCCCGTGCGCCGGCGTGCGAGTGTATTTTGCAGCTATGGCAGCTCTTATCCAGCGCTCTTCCAGAGCTCTACAGCATTCTCTGGCTGCATTACGTGCCACTCGTCCCTCCTTCGATTCTTCCTCGTCACGCCAGTCGCCCATTTTCAGCTCCCTTGGATCCATCTGCGGGGCCGCCGCTGTAATCGCTGCTTGGCAATCACAGGTGCCTATTTTATTTCCTTGATAAATATGTATCAAAGCATGTGAATGCAAATCTTAACTTGTGGTTTTTGATCGTTCACATTGATACACATTCGCTCGGATCTATTTGTTTAGGCCTTCATTTGATTGAGCATCTTAAGTTTCTGCTCAAGACATAGAAAAGATTTGAGTGTAGGGTTGTTGTATATGTTAGCAGGGTTTGCTTCAGTCCTGGCATTAAGCTATACCATTGGGACCGTTTGTTGTTATGTAGAGGGTGTTGTTGACCACCAAGCGAAAACAGAAGCACGTCCGATGTTTGGTTTACAAATCCACCAGTGACTAAGGCGTTACAATTGCATCTTCACACACGAAAATATTTAAGCAAGTATTTGTTTCTAAAATCTTACTTCTCTTTGTTAGTAGACCTTGCTTCTAGGCTTGTCTTCACACACTAAAATATTTAAGCAAGTATATGTTTCTAAAATCTTACTTCTCTTTGTTAGTAGACCTTGCTTCTAGGCTTGTGCTACAAAACTTAGGAGGGTGTGTATTTGGAGACCCTCAAGTAAGGGAGGCAATTCAAAGGAGAAACATAGTGGAGTGGAAATGATCGGGGGCGGAAGGGGGGGGGGGGGGGGGGGGGGGGGAGAATGGTTGTTGTAACAAATGTCTCACTGTCACGGATTCCCATTTTGGATATGTGAAAGAAAAATATAAACGATAAACCTGCATGAATAGATAACGCCAAGGGGGATCATGTAGCGAGTACATGATAGAAACATCTACTCACTGCTACGATCTTTTGGATTTTGTGCAAACTTATATTTGTAGACCTTATTACAATAGATTTTATCAGAAGGATCCCAAAGACACCGCAAGGCAATGATATGATTTGGGTCATCATTGATTTTGGACAGAACTCCGTTGTTCCGTGTCGACTCTCCTCTTCTCTCTCTCTATTCAAGTTTAATTCGGTTATTTGCAGTTTTTGTTTGTGTGTTGCTATTGATTTCTAGCATTGGAGTGTCCAAGCCTGTAACAGTGGTATCAGAGCTCAGACGATTCTTTTTTTATGGAGGATCCAATCCTTTTTGTAGCACACATGGGTTCTCGCGGAGAATTAGATAGAGACAACACCCCTCCGACTACTTGTTTGCTGGGAGATGAAGAAAATCTAAATCCAGCGGGGGAACAGAGGAAACCATTAGAGAATCCAACAAGAGTAAGCCTTTTTTCAAGGAGTAGGGAGATTTTGGCAAATTTTCAGCGGGGAATCTCAATAGAGCGGAGTACAAACGTCAACTGAAGGTTGACACGTGCATGAAAAGATTGATCAAGTACTCCAAGGACTCGAAATATGTGAATCACCTACAAAATTACTTGCTTGACGAGGTTCACTCTAGATGATGAGAGGTTGTCCATTCTCCTCAGGTTGGTAAAGCAGAAAGCAAAGCTGAGTGCAAAAAAGTAGAAACTGTACTCGTAGAAAGAGTTTGACGAAGCTCTTGAAAATAAGAAAAACCAGCTGATGAAAAGCACAAAGCACTCTTGAAAGAAAAGCAAATCAACGGATTACCTCAGTTTGGGCTGGAAATACACTTTCGAGGTGGCTACCAGATCCAAGAAGTGTGTCATCTCGAGGATGACCCCAATTTTTTTCATCTTTAGAGAGTTTTGACAGTTCATTTTCCTCTAGTTCCAGTGAGGATGAGAAAGTGGAAGAAGCGAAGGAAAAGCAAGAAAAGCAAATCTAAGAAAAAGTCTAGAAAGCCCAGAAAACAATCTAGCAGTTTTGAGGAGAAGATCTTGTTCTCTTCTTACATTTCAAACAATGAGAAAAAGAGCAAGAAGACCAAGGAGTTTAAGAATGGGGGTCAAACAGTCAAGTTTGACATGTTTTCAGGCTACAAGGACACCCATCGAGCCCTTGCCTTCATACAACAATGTGACATCGCCTTCTCAAGAGATTGTTTCTCGGAAGCCTCCAAGGTACGAAGGGCGGTGTCTTATCTGAAAGGTAACGCCTAGACACGGTGGTCTACTCTGCTGTTGCATAGAGAGCACCGAAGAAGTGGATAAAATTCAAGAGAATTTTCACTTCGGCTTGGTTAATGGAAGAAGTTATCATCACGGCTTGGCATTATCTGAGAACGTATTGCTTGAAGCAAAAGTTAGAATGGAGTATTGCTTGAAGCAAAAGTTAGAATCCATTCAAAGGCTTATGGGACATGCCAAGGAAGTCATTTGCAGCCTCTTCTTTGTAGGTTTGTAGTAGTATTCAGTTTTCGATTTCGTATTTAGCTTACATTAGGACTTAAGAATATGTTCATTTGAAAGAAGTTGTGTGAAGTTTGATTTCTAGGATTAAGTTGTTAAGATGTCTTTTCCTTTTTTTTTATAGTTGAATACTTGTTTTAAGTTTTAGCCAAGTAAGTTGCGTCAACTTGTTTTGTGCATGCCTTTTCTAAAAACATTTTTAAGTTAATAATGTTTTGTTTTATCTAGTTTTGTTTCGTAGCAAATAAAGTGTTTTTTTTTCCCCTTTTCTTGTGTCTCTTGCTTTTATAGTTTTATGAGTGCTTTATTCTCTCTTATAATTCGTGAGTTTAGACTATTCTGAACTTATGAAGGTATATATATGTTTTGATATGCATGGACAAGCTAATGTCCACCTCAACTGGGTAAGAACCTTCCAAGGAAAAGCGAAATAAGAAGAAGAAATCCACAGGGCCCAAATTGACAGAAGAGCAAAGAATTGAGTACTTCAACGAGGCCTAGTGTTATGGCTGTGGTGAACAGGGGACGTTTCTTTTAGGAATGTACTAAGAAAGAACCAAGGAAACCAATTGATAGTTCATGAGAGAGTTTCGAAGAAGCAAGAGAATCGATTGATAGTTCATCAGAGAATCCTGAAAATTCAGATTTATGTGCCACTGGACAAGGGAGGCCAGAATAGCAACCTATAGGTCCCAAGGCACAAGAAATTTAAACAAGACAGATAAGCTAGATTCACCGATAATTTGGTCAAGGGCAGGATTTTCTGGCTCGATGCAAAGTGGATGGGGGAAGAGAACCTCGCAAATTCTCTTCAATTTTGAGTTGTACCTTTAAGGCTTTTGGATTTTTTAGCAGTGTCTATTCTTTAAGTGCACATCGAATCAGCGGGTTGAACCTGGTGCAGTACATACGGCATAAGAGGGGAGCCACTCTATTCCCTTGTCACAGGTTGCCTAGATTAATCTCTTTGAGATTTTAGGGATATTGGTCGTCTCATAGTATTCTGCGTAATGACTTTATGAAAATATGTACATTGAATTGGAAATTTCCTAGATTGAACTGATTACATGTACTCATGTGTGTATTTTGTAAAGGAAGATGAAATATCTGCAGCATTTTGTTTGATTAATGATTTGAACTAAGTGCATCTAGACATGTGTTAGAGATCAAGATTTAGCGGATCTCGACATCCAAGAAAAGATCAGCATGGTTTGGATGTGATTGCTAAATATGTTACAATGATCATGATTTGTTCAACGGCTGTGTAATGCACAACATTGTTTTCTTCATCAAGTAGTCATCCTGTATGGAATATCCCGCTACTATCTCCCCATTCTGTATTCGAGTGAATATATTAGAAAAATCTGGATATGTGGCGTACTGATCGACCATGTCCTCGAATCTTCTATGATGAATCGCGGAAATAGCCAAGACTAACGCTTCCGGGACAAAGCATCTGCCACCAAGTTCTTCTGTCCCTGTACATGGACAATCTGGACGTGAAACTGTGACAAGATGTTTGCCCACCGCATCTGCTTTTCCGAAAGCTGCTTCTGTGACAAGAAGTAGCGTAAACTCTGATGATGTGAAGACCGTAAAATCGGCTCCGAGTAGGTAATGTTGCCACTAAGTAAGAGCATGGATAACCGCCAAAAGCTCTTTCTCATGAATCTGTGCTGTCAATTCCGGCAATAACATGGCCTTCTTGCATTAAGACCGCACCCAGACTACGACCACAAGCATCACAATATACTTCGAATGACTTTTGCAAATCTAGCAAAGTCAATATTGGTCCCGTAGTCAATTTCTCTTTCAATGTCTGAAAGGCAGTTACCTCTGTGGGTTCCCACAAGAAAAGGACTCCCTTTCTGTGGCAGAAAGGGGATGCTACCTCTGCAAATTTTTGAATGAACCGCCGGTAGTAAGAACATGAGTCCAAGAAGCTTCCAACTTCACGAACATTCTTTAAATCGGACCAATCACGTATAATGTCAATCTTGGCCGGGTCCATCTGTACTCCTGCTGCTCCTGCTGCTGAGACGATGTGTCCCAAAAAGTGTATCTCCGGCAAGAAAAATTGTGAAGTCTTGAAAACCCACAAATGATCGGTATTCTGTGAAAATCCAAAAAGTCGTCTTGAAAGCTGTCTTGTAGATGTCTCCAGGAGAAATACAAATTTGATGATAATCACTTCATATCAATTCGGCAAGTAGAATTTTGAAGTCTGTTGAGTATATCATCGATCCTCGTAATGTAGAAATCTGTTCTGGTTCATTGTTTGTTTATCTTGGCCTCGGCTAATGCTGTAAGGTGGCCGGTTCAGTGGTGTACTACCACGAATCAATCATGTGACCTTCATGACGTAAAGGAGGTAACTCGCTTTATACGCCTTCAAAGAAACAGTCGGCCTCTATTGCAGAAAAATCTTGTCGTTTCTTTTCGAGGTCAAACATATTCGACCTTCAATCATCAATCAGTTCTCTCAAGAAAAATCGAGTAAAGAAACTGAATTTCATTAAGTACAATCGCTCTTTCCCTGCATTTGTCAAAAGTCGCTTTCGTACCCCGATGGTCAACCACGACGTTCTTCTTGTGGTACCAAGGGATTCCTAGGAGGACTTCACAACCTCCCAAGGGCATTATGTAGAAGTCCTCGTGCCCTAAACACCCCTGACATTGCAAACGGAGTTTGCCAATGATCGGTGTAATGGCAACATTCCGTCCGAGTGCCGCTAGAACTGCCTCCGCGTGTGGATTCAGCCCGTCGGGCGTAATTCCAAATTGAGCCGTCAATTCAAGAAGTTGGCCTTGGCTCCTCTATCAAAGAAAAATGAGGGCTTCCTGATCTTTCACTTTGCCCCAAGGGCGGCAAAGCTTTGTACTTTTCGTTCATTTGACTCGGTTCGGGCCCCACTCAATGTGGTACCAGTTCTGCTTCATCTTTCCTTTTCCTCCGCACTCGGCTGCTGCTCTGTAACTCTCAAGTGCATCCTCTGGTAGTCCTTTGGTTCATCTTCTTTTCAAGAGTTCTTGTTCATCTCTTTCTGTGAGTACCGGTTTTGCTTTTTTGCACTCGTCTGTCCTTGCGGCTTTCCTCCCTACCTGAGAGGAGAAGCAATGGCTACATGCCATCTCGAGTAAATCTTATCAATCGGGTAATTCTTCAGGTGTCTCGCCAATCTCGGGTCCCTGGAGTACTTAATCAATCTGTTCACACATATGCCTATCTGTAGTTGACGTTTGTACTCCATTCTGGCTAACTTGTCCGTTGAAATTTTTTTGCCCAAATCTTCATTCTTTTCTTCAGTTCCCGCGCCGGATTTTCAACTTTTCTTTGCCTTCCCACTGAGAGGTGTCATCTCTGTCAGATTCTTCACGAGAACCCATGTGTAATCTTCACGAGAACCCATGTGTAATCTGGGATTCTTTATGGCTTTATGCCCTTTAAGACAAAGCGATGAAGACGGAAGCGTGCCTGATGCGCGATGTATGAAGGGTGGGAGTCGCTAATAAGTCCGAGATCAGGTCACGAAGATTCAAAAGCTGTGCGCTGCAAAAAGGATCGGATCCTCCCTAGAAGAAGAATCTTTCTTTGCTCTGATACCACTGTAACAAACTTGGACACCCCAAGTCAAGATTCTACCCTGACACAACAGAGATTCACTTCAAAACAGTCCACAAAATTGACACGGCCCGGCGTAGTTCCGTGCCCAGAGGTATTTGCCCCAAAGGCTGGCGCCCCTTTTGGTATTTCTTTTCGTATTAATCTGTGTTCAAAGTACAAGAGAGCGGGTAGGTGCTCACTCTGAGACTTTGCATCCAGATGCTCTGAGAAGTGAAGCCCTACCTGCTTATTTATAAGTACAAGGGATGCTCAAAAGCAGAGCCCCAAAAGCATTTAACTCAAAAGCTTTTCAACTCAAAAGCAATTGTCCCAAAAGCTGCCAACAAATTCAGCCAGCATAATTTCAGGAAATCCGTAGCTGCCATGTCAGCTTGCCAGTGCTTTATGCACCGCAATTTTCAAAAATCCGTACCACTGGCCACGTCAGCCTGCTAGCGCTTTATGCGAAATCTGCTGCCACGTCCAGGACTGTGTGTGTCCGGGGTTAGCCACGTCACCATTTTGTGACACATACCCTCTCTTGCACAGTACAGATTTCAGCATGACCATTTTCCAGAGCATAGAACCCTTTTTTCCAAATTACACATTTTTCACTTATTATTTAATAAGTGACTTTTGTTGGAAAAGTAGGTAGGGAAATTTCTAAAGAGCTATAAAAGAAACCATTGGGCACTCAGTAGAAACAGAAGAAGCATGACACAGAAGGGTAGGCATCTGCAGTAGAGCAGGCAGGCACCCACAGGTCCCAGCGTTTTCTCAAGATCAGCCCAGCGTTTTCAGCCTCAAGCAATCAGCGTTTTCAGCCATCAGCCACTAGCGTTTTCAGTTTCAGCGCTTAGCTTCGCGGATCCTCCCCATTCCGTTTGCAGATCCTTGCCACATTGGCCAAGCAGAACCCAGATCAGCCTAGCGTTTTCAGTTCCAGCTAGATCAACCTAGCGTTTTGCATTTTCAGCCAACACAGCCTGGCGTTTTTTGCATTTCAGCCCAAGTGCGACTCGGCGGTTGTAGATCTAAGCCAGAGTGCCGCCACAGTACGAGATCCCCAGCAGAGCATCTAGCGTTTTCAGTTTTCAGCCTTGACACCGTCGTCATCGACACCATCGTCGTCATCATCATCGTCATCGTCATTGAAGTCCCTATCTTGACGACGACACCTTCGTCATCGTCATCGCAGATCCCTATCTTGACGACACCACCTTCGTCATCCTCATCGCAGTCCTGCACCTGACGACGATACCATCGTCGTCATCGTCACCGTCACCGTCACCGTCACCATCGTCGTCGTCGTCGACATCATCGTCATCGACATAGACCAACAGTACCCGTTGTCGACATTACCGTCTTTGACACAAAACCGTCGTCAACTTCATCGTCTTTGACACAGAACCGTCGTCGACTTCACCGTCTTTGACACAATACCGACGTCAACTTCATCGTCATTGACAAAGACCCTTAGTACCTCGTCGTCGACTTCATCGTGTACGACATAGACCTCGTCGTCAACCTCCCCGTCTTCGACATAGAACCTGCAGTACCCGTCATCGACACAGACCCATCAGTACCTTAGTACCCCTTCAGTACCTCAGTACCCCATCCCCAACATCAGTAGCATCGGTACCCATAGCATCAGCATCATTGTAGTAGCATTGTGCAAGAATAAAGAAAGTACTTACTCTTGCAACAGAGCAAGGGGCCCCTTGAGGGTTGGGACTCGACATCCCTGTGTCGTCTCTTTTCTCTCTCTCGTCTCTCTTTCAGAGTCTTTCTTTCAGTTCAGTTTAGTTCTTTCAAGTGAAGCAAAGTGTCCCTTGTGTTTGTGCGCGGAGTACTAGATTCGAGCAAATCCTTATTCTCTTCCGTTGCACCTGACATTGGTATCAGAGCTCTGCGTGCGTTGCACTTGAAACCAGCCTGTTTAATCCAAAAAGGGCGGTAGACCTTAGACTTAAAACTTTATTTGCTTTCACCCATTTAATTTGTCGCCCACTTTACCTGTACTTTCAAGACACAACAAAAGGGGAAAGGGATACAGGCTGCTAGATTGCACCTGTATGAGAAGACCGACACCAGATTGGCCCCTAAATAGGCGCCCCTTACGGTATTTCTTTATTCTTTAAAAGTGGGAATAAACGCTATGGTTCCCTACAAGCTGCCCCCGCACAACCTTGGCTGAATTTCAACTGTTCTGGCCCGATTTCGGCAACATAATTGTACTAGGACCCTTCACAGTCAGTATTTCCACACATTGGATGACTTTCCCGACGCATACGGACACTTTGCAAAACCTGGCAAGAATCTGCAGCACGCTGAATTCTCTGTTTTCTGCCCCGAAAATGCGCCAGATCACCTCTACAGCGGTCCCCTCGCGTCCCCGAACCTTCTGGGGGTATTAGGGTCTGTTTAGGGCCAAAACCCTAAACCTGCAAAAATACACAGCAGGCTGTAATTCACTGTTTTGGGCTCCCTTTTGCGTGCCGGTCACATCCGTAGCAAGTCCTCGAGCTCCCGCACCTGTAGGGCTACTTGCCCTTTGAATCGGACGAGATTTCGCACGTGAAACCTCTCCCAAATCACTTGTACTTGCGGGGGATTAGCCGCTAGCTAATCCAGTACCTGTGCAAGAGGCTCTTGCCTCGGCAATCGCGCATGAACCCACACAATTGTACATTGGTCAATTGAAAATCCCACTAGAGGGGCATAACATACTGCCATAGGGGAGAGAGAGGGCAGTGCGTAGCGTGCAGGGCATCACTCCCGGCACCGCACTGTACATAAGAGGGAAAGGAAGGACTCCATAGCTCTTAACCTGTGATAGGGAGCTCCAAAATGAGCCTCCCAGCTATAAATTCAGCGCTACCTTCTCTTGCATGAGGAAAGTGCACAGAAATGTGCCACTTGGCACATTTATAGGCTATTTCCTGTTTCGGGGTTGCCGCCTAAAAATCTCCCAACCGGTTGCCCAGTTGACTTCACGACAGAGTAATAAAATGTTCCCCTTGTCATTCCGTAGGTCATGACGCGAACACATTTTCAGGTCCCAAAATAGCAGTTCCCTAAATTTTAGGAGATGCTACCATTGTGTCTTTCTAGGTCATCTGACCCTCTTTGTACACTGCAGCCACACCAAGAACTGAAATGTAGCCTCTGTAGCAAAGGATTTCACTTGGCTAGTCAATGACCCCACTTTGGCTAACCATAGTCCTTGTCCAACCTTAGTGCTCTCTTGCCCTCATGCCTGGACTCCCTCTGAACAGTTCCACACTAGCTATGCAATGCAGGGCAGTTAGATTTCCCAAGGGGTGTTTCCAAAAAGTGAAAATGAATAAATAATAAGAAAGAAATCAACAAAAAGGATAGATAGTAGTCACACGCTGGTGACATACCCCCCTCTTGAAATCTCAAACGCCCTCGTTTGCATCTATATCGTACATGCTCACAGTCAACAGTGGTGTATTTAACACTTGTCGCCACATGTACGACGCATACATGCTCGTTGTCACCCCTGGTGTATTCAACACCTCATCGACACATGTATTGCCTGCGTGTGAACCCTGTCCCAATGACATAGTGGTAGCTTCACACTCTGCCATTGCTTTGAGTCATTAACTTTCCAATGACAAAATGGTAGCTACGCATTTTGCCACTGTCTTTTAGTACACGTTGGATCCAGTAACATTTTCGAGCATACCCAAACCGACAGTTTAAGAATGCAGTTACACATGTACCCTTTAATAGAAGCAATTACTGTATCCTTGACAAACTGACAAGAAATACTCACTTCTATAGCACTAACCAAACTTTTGGACATTCCGTAAGAGCAATTGCCAAACTGACAATCTGTACAGCTTTAACATTCATGTAACATGTACTTGATTTGAGCTCACTTTAAATACCATGTACATCATTTCTTTCAGAAGCCATTGTCACACTGACAATCCGTGTAGCTTTGAAACTCAAGGGGTCAAGGTAGGTTGCAAATCGAAGGCTTCAAGGTAAAGTGATAACACAGTTGGTGACTCTGCAAGTTCACCTTCTTCCATCCATTTAGCATCCATTGGTGGATAGTTTCTGAACTTCACCAAGTAACGCCTAGCAACCTTGCCTTTCACTTTTCTTTCTTTATGTGCCAAAATCTGTTCCGGGACCAAGATCTCGTCAAGTTCCTCGACTTCCGGCTGATCTTCAGCTGGCATATCCTCTGGCACATCACCCACATAGGGTCTGAGAAGACTCACATGAAACGCATTGTGAATCTTCCAACTCTCAGGCAATTTCAGCCTATATGCAACATCATTGATTATGTCACATACTTGAAAAGGCCCATAGTAACGCATGCTGAGCTTTGGAAACAGTCTTTCCTTGCCCTTCATCTTCTTTAACCTTGCCTTTTCAAAGCGTAGAAGCACCCAATCACCAAGTGAAAATACCACTTCACGACGGTGACGATCAGCTGCTTTCTTTTGCTTTGCCTGAGTCTTTTCCAAGGCCACTTTGACCTTCTTGTACATTTCATCCATGTCCTGAACATACTTATCTGCTTCAAATATCTTGTCCTTTGTATGCAGTATGGGAGGAACTTTCTTGCCACCTTCAACTATTTCAAAAGGTGCCTTGCCAGTTGATGAATGCACTGTATTATTGTATGCATACTCCACCAATGGCAAATACTGCTCCCACTTTCCTTTATGCTCTGACACGTAGCACTTCAACAGATCTAGGACAGTAGAATTTGCCTCTTCTGACTGCCCATCTGTTTGAGGATGAAATGACGAAGAGAATTTGAGCGTTGTGCCCATATTCTCAAATAAGCCTCTCCAGAACAAACTTGTCATAAAACAGAATGAAAACGAAGTGGGCTCGCTGCTGCTCGCACCTCTCCCCCCTTGCGCCATCGCCCTCCCTCACTCCCTCGCGCTGCTCTCCTGCTTGTCCACCTCGCGCTGCCCCCTTCCCCTCGCGCTACCCCTACTGCTGTCCGCTGCACTGGCAGCCCGCAGCTGCCCGCTGCCCAGCTCAGCCAGCTCTCCCCGCCGCTCCCCCCCCCTCCCCCCCCCCCCCCCCCCTCGCGCTGCCCCCCGTTGCTGCCTGCTACCCAGCCAGCCCGAAGCAGTTCCCGCAGTCAACCACGCCAGCCCGCCCCCTCCCACTGTCCGCCCCCCTCGCTTGCTTTTTACTGTTAGCCTTCTCCCTCTCCATTCTTGCTTGACGGGCGTCGCCAGCACCATTGACGTGCTCGGTCCAACAGGTCTTCCCCCCCTTTTTTCGTCGACGATCCTCTGCCTTTTCTTTACCAGTAGCAGACACAAATGGCGGCTCATGCTCCACCGCAGAGGGACTCCAATGAAGCCCCCTCGCCCGACCCCGCTGAGCCCACCATTCGACTTGCTCTTATGCCGGCAGAGCAAGCGAGCCTTGCCACAGAGGTAGAACGCTTGCAGGCAACTTCTGTCATCTGCAAGGTTCTCGGCACTCGTCCCAGCAGAGGAGAGCTGCGAGACCTTCTCCAGGCCCGCCTCCTCGTAGAGGTGGGCAAGATCTTGGATGTCCAGATTCTCGGACGGGGGTACTACCAGATTGAGTTCGAGACTTCCGAGATGGCCTCCAAGGTCATAGCTATGAGTCCATTGGCCATCCGAGCATCACGCGCCCACTTTCGACAGTGGCGACATGGTTTTGACCCGTCTTCGGATGTGCTAGTAGAGGAGGCGGACATCCCCATCTCAGTCTGCTTTCCGGGTTTACGGAGGGAGTACCTTCCACTTCTCTCCAGGATTGGCTCCGCCATCGGAACTGTCCTGGAGACACCTCGTACGGAAGCATCAATAGCTGCCAAGGCGGCTGGCATCCCTTCAGTTCGAGTTTTGGTCAGAGATACCCACACGCTCCCGAAGGTCATCCTTCTGCCTCGGGTGAGTGGGGGTTGGTTTAGACAGAGTGTGGAGTACTCGGGTCTCCCGAACCAGTGCTTCATTTGCAGACAAATGGGCCACCTAGCGAAGGCCTGTCCACGGAGGAGACCACGACCCGCACCCCAGCCTCAGCCCCAGCCTGCCAAGGCTGGGCCGCAGCCACAGCCAGCGACACAGAGCACAGATTCAGCGCCACCCTCCGAGCTTGGGGCTCCAGCGGAGGAGGGGTGGCAGCAGGCCCGTGGCCGTCGACGCCAGGGGCCACAGCGACAGCCTGGCACTCAGAGTGGCCCCCAGGTGCCTACTCAGCAGCAGTGGGTTCCCACGGGGAACCGCTTTGGTCCTCTTGAGCAGGAGGAGCCCCCTACGCCAGCCACCACCTCCGCTTCACCCTCGCCAGCCGCTCCGCCTTCCGATCTCCCCTCCTCCTCCTCATGCCCTCCCCCGCCCTTTGCTACCGCTCACTCCCCACCGCGCCCCCCCCCATGTCTCTGCCGCCCCACCCCGCTCCTCCTCTCCCCCGCCCCCCCCAGCCCCTTCTCCCCCTCCTCCTGCTTCAGTACCACAGTCGGCTCAGGAGACTGGACCCTTGCCGGCGGCCAGGAGATCTCTTGGCAGCGCCTTCGCCACGAGTCGCCTAGCGAGAGAGGGTCAGCCCTTCATGCGGCCCCCACTGCAGATTCAGACGACTCCTCTTGCAGCTATCCCTCGTGGTTTGACGAGCTTTGACCTCCGACGCCGCTGGGATTTCTTCGATTACGGGTTTACTCGTTTTCTTGGCGATTCCGCAGCAGACCACGAGGCAGCCTGCTTCAGAGTCCACGCTTTGTTCCTCGCCGCTAGGGGGACAGAGGCCTTGGACTCAGCAGTTGGTTTCTCCTTCCCCCTATGTGGCAGGACTGAGATAGAGTGGTCCCTCGACTCAGTGGTGGGATGGTTGCATACACAGGTTCTCGAGTTCTCTCACCACATGGGAGAACTTGGCATTACAGATTTGCTGCAGACTTTGTGGCCACTGGCCAAGTTTGCGGTGACACCCCCAGATTCTGCAGGATGTAGACACATTGTGGTGTACTTTTTTGCTGATACGCAGTGTTTGCCTTGCTATGTATACATTCATGAGGACTCCTGGACAGAGGAGGTTGCTTTACGCACGGCTCGCTCTACTTGGGCTTGGACCAGGCACTCACTGCAGTCTCGCCTATCTAGAGGACGCTCGGATGCGGATTACTCCCCATCCAAGCCTGCTTCGAAGATAGCTCGTCTTGCTGCTGCGGCAGCATCTGTTCTCTCTCGCTCCCCATGAGGATCGTCTCGTGGAACGTGCAGGGACTAGGTGGGCCCCAGTTTCAGCGACAGCGGGGCCGATTTCGTCAGGAGCTTCAGCGTTGCCTTGTGGGAGGAGAGATTGATCTCCTTATGCTTCAGGAGCACCATTTGTCTGAGAGCCGCATTCGGCGATGTGGTCAGATTTTGCGTGGACGCTATGATACCTTTTGGTCAGCTGCTTTTGGACCTGGAGGCATCCAGGGTGGGGTATGTATGACTATTGCGGACTCATTACAGCAGGCCATTGTGAGCAGAGGGATTATTGTACCAGGCAGGGCTCAGTGGATTACTATGCAGGTTCAGGGTAGCCTTGTGGGTTTCCTGAACATCTATGCGCCCAATGTGGTGAGTGCTCGTGCAGAGTTTTGGTCACAGATTGTTGAGTCTTTGCCACAGGTTGACCAGTGGTGTGTAGGAGGGGACTTCAACATGTTGGAGGACCCTTCTGACAGGATCGGAGGCAGCCATGCTACTTTGCATGGAGTCGAGTTAGCAGCTTGGGAGAGGTTTTGTATGACGTTGAGGGTCTCGGATACATGGCAGCATTCTGGCTTTGTGAGGCCTCCAGAGAGTCTTGCCTTCTCTAGATCGGACCGCAGAGTGGGAGGAGTGAATCTATCGCGCATAGATCGCTTCTACACTAGTGACCACTTCAGTGACTTGGGGGGATCAGTGGGCATCCTGGCAGGGACATCCTTCTCGGACCATGCACCAGTGATCCTCATAGTGGCAGACAGGCAGAGGAGTGGGAGCACGATGCTTCGCATCCCAGAGCGGGTCTTGTTGGACTCAGCACTCAGAGAGAGGGTCGAGGCTCTATGGACAGAGGGCATGGACAGCCAGGCTCCACCTGCAGACAGAGTGGCCTCAGGCCTAGCTCAGCTTAGCCACTTCTTTCTCCAGGAGTCTTTGGCTCGACGGGCTGCAGCGAGAGAGGAGGAGCAGCGTCTCAGACGAGGCATTGCTTCACTACAGAGGATGCAGGAGCAGCATCCAGACAGTCCATGGTTGGAGGAACAGCTACAGCAGGCTCGACAGGAGCTTGCTTGCACAGAGGAGAGGCGCCATGAGTTTGCCTTCCACCGACAGGCATCTCAGTGGACTCAGGTGGGTGACAGAGTGACAGGTGTTTTTTTTGAGACAGTGGGACCTCGGCACTCGCATGCCAAGGTCAATCAGTTGAGGAGACCCGATGGGTCAGTTGTTTGTGAGCCAGAGGATATGCGTGCAGTTGCTACTGACTTTTACCGTGAGCTACTGTCGGCTGAGCCCGAGTCAGAGAGACAGGATGCATGCAGGGAGCAGGTCTGGGCACAGATGCCTTGTCTTGTGAGTGAGGAGATGCGGCAGAGGCTTGAGTTACCTCTTCAGCTTGAGGAGCTGCACACGGCCCTTAGGGCCCTCCCTCGTGGTAGCTGTCCAGGTGAGGATGGGCTGACTTTCACCTTCTTCTTGGAGTACTGGGACCTGCTTGGCCCAGATCTTTGTAGTGCCTTTCAGTACATTCTACACACAGGAGTGATGCCGGATAGCATGAGTGAGGGCCTGATTTACCTCATTCCAAAGGAGGGTGGCTCCTTGGATGAGATTCGACAGTGGCGTCCCATCACCATTCTCAACTCAACCTACAAAATTCTTGCCAAGGCTCTGAGTTTGAGGATTCAGCCACTTTTGGAGAGCCTTATACATGGGACTCAGACAGGTTTTGTCAAGGAACGCAGTATCCTTGACAACATCTTCACTTTTTGGGAGGCTTCTGCCCTTGCACGGCTCCGTGGGGAGGACCTTGTGATTCTTCTTCTCGATTTTGAGAAGGCATACGACAGAGTTGACTGGGACTTTCTAGAGGGCACGCTACGTAGGATGGGCTTCTCAGAGGCTTGGATCAGAGGGGTGTCAGCTTTGTACAGGCAGGCCCACAGTCAGGTGCTTTTGGCAGGAGGTAGAGGTGAGCGCTTCATGCTCACACGATCGGTCAGACAGGGTTGTCCTCTTGCCCCCTTTCTCTTTCTGTTCTATGCGGAGGCGATGAGCAGATTTTTGGTGTCACAGCAGGTTGGTTTGAGGGGCTTAGCACTCCCTATACGGGGAGATGAGCTTCTGGACGCTGAGTTTGCCGACGACTCAGCCTTGTACTTAGAGGGCCAGGAGGCCAATTTACACAGATGTGGGCAGGCCTTGGAGACCTTCTGCTGTGCATCGGGCGCACTGATCAACTGGAGAAAGACAGTGGCTTTCTCAGTTGGTAGTGCTCGTGTGCCAGATTGGATGCCAGGAGAGGGTTTCAGGTGGATTCCTCCAGGGACTGCAGTTCGGTACTTGGGTTGTCAGGTTGGTTTGGATCTGTCCCCCGAGCAGCAGATTGCTCCTCTTCTCCTGTCCATCAGGAGAAAGCTGTTACATTGGAGCTCAGCACGACTTTCGCTGGCTGGTAGAGTAGTAGTTGCCAACCAGGTGTTGTTGGCGACTATGTGGTACATCACTTCTTACTGGATCTTCTCGAGTTCTTGCATCAGCCAGGTAGAGAGGTTGATCAGGAACTTCCTTTGGTCTGGTCGCGACACTCAGATTGCCCGAGCCAAGGTGGCTTGGTCGGTCATCACACTTCCTTGTTCTCAGGGAGGGCTTGGGATCATTGATCCAGCACAGCAGAGCAGAGCCCTTCTTGGGAAGTTCGTCGTCAGAGGACTTCTTCCAGGCGAGGAGCCCTGGAAGGAGTTCTTGTTGCAGAGGCTTCGTGCCAGGGTGCCTCAGTCAGGAGGCCCTTGGCAACCTTCGACCAGATGGATCTTTACAGAGTTGCGCCGAGTTGGTTTGAGCAGGAGACTGGAGGACCGATTCGCTGTGAGCTTGCTTCGTTCTTGGGAGCTATTGCGGCGTGGCCTTCTCTGTTTTCTGCCCCGAAAATGCACCAGATCACCTCTACAGCGGTCACCTCGCGTCCCCGAACCTCTTGGGGGTATTAGGGTCCGTTTAGGGCCAAAACTCTAAACCTGCAAAAATAAACAGCAGGCTGTAATTCACTGTTTCGGGCTCCGTTTTGCGTGCCGGTCACATCCGTAGCAAGTCCTCGAGCTCCCGCACCTATGGGCTACTTGCCCTTTGAATCAGACGAGATTTTGCACGTGAAACCTCTCCCAAATCACATGTACCTGCGGGGGATTAGCCGCTAGCTAATCCAGTACCTATGCAAGAGACTCTTGCCTCGGCAATCGCGCATGAACCCACACAACTGTACATTGGTCAATTGAAAAGCCCACTAGAGGGGCATAACATACTGCCATAGGGGAGAGAGAGGGCAGTGCGTAGCGTGCAGGGCATAACTCCGGGCACCGCACTGTACATAAGAGGGAAAGGAAGCACTCCATAGCTCTTAACCTGTGACAGGGAGCTCCAAAATGAGCCTCCCAGCTATAAATTCAGCGCTACCTTCTCTTGTATGAGGAAAGTGCACAGAAATGTGCCACTTGGCACATTTACAGGCTATTTCCTATTTCGGGGTTGCCGCCATTAAGAACCCAAGTTGAATCAAGAACCCAAAGAACCTCTCTCATTTTTTTTTCTTGAAGAATCTTCAAGTCTCGACCATGGACTTACCAGATCCCATCTTCATTGCCATACCTTTGAAGGAAGATCCCATCGGATACATGACAACCCAGATCTTGAGTACCAAGATCTCCTAGCCTTGTATGCGGATATGGAAGGAGTTAGAGACAGGATCCCTCACCTCTTCTCCATTCGCATTCGCATGTAGCGTGCATCCATTTCCCTCGTCATTGAACCTTTGGAAAGGACTCCGGAACCAAACCTCAGTCCATCAGCACTGGTAATGTTTTCACCAGAGTCGTGTTCAGGGTACGGCTCTTGCTACAGCAGGCAGAGTCAGCACTATCCGGTATAGAGCCCAGGCTGATATTTGGCAATCTTAGTAAGGACCCTTACACGATGTTTGCATCGCCAACAGTACCCACAACACCCACAACACCCGCAGTACCATCAATCCTTGGTTTCGGAGGAATCTGCATTGGTTTGTGCATCCACAACATCAGAAGCATTCATTAGTCAGCATCAGACGTATAGATAGAAGTTCGGCAGCTGTGCCTCGCTTTTAACAGGGGGGGATGTCACGTGCGCACTTCACTTGCACCACGTAGACACACTTCTGCCATAGTCTAGCGTCAGTCTTAGCGTAGGACCTAGTCTGGCACTTTGTGAACCTCTAGCAGGATGTGCATGCCCAGGCCGGTTATAGTTGCATATCCTCTCTTGCACAGTACAGATTTCAACATGACCATTTTGCACCTTTACATCGAAGGGTCACGACTCTACAGCGGAGGGACACGACTATTGGCCTAGAGTCATGTCTTTTGACCTATGGTCATGTCTCTTCAGTTTCTATATAAGAACACCCTTGTAACACATTTTGATGATTGAATCAATCAAACACAGAGTCTTTTGAGTCTTGTCTTTGAGTACAGTTCAAGTTTCTTAAGTCTTAATCATGAGTTCAAATACTTAATTAAGGATTAGTAACTAGAATCCTTACACTCACTTCATTCCAGTGAAGAAAACAGTCAAGCCGGACCATTTAGCGAGACTGTGCATTGCACAGATATTTCGAGTACATGGCATGCCTGAGACAATAGTCTCCAACAGAGATCCCCGATTCACGAGTTTGTTTTGGAGGGCTATTTGGGAGAACATTGGCACGCGGTTACAGTTCTCGTCATCATTCCACCCGCAAACAGATAAGCAATCTGAGATTGCAAATTCAATTGTTCGGGATTTATTGAAGTCTTGCATCTCCGATTAGAAGACTCAATGGGATTTTTTTTTGCCTTTGGTGGAATTTGCCTACAACAACACGGTTCACTCTTCGACGGGGAAGGTGAAGATAATTGAAGGTGCTCAGAAGGTTCCACCCTTTCTCAGTACCAAAGACAAGATTTTTGAAGCCGACCAGTACACGAGGGACTTGGACACTGCTTTTCCCCAAACATAAGGCAACAGATCGACATCGATGAGACTTGAAATTAAAGGAAGACGATTGGGTGCTCTTATGTTTTGAGAAGGCACGCCTAAGGAAACGAAAGGGAAAGGAGGGGTTTTTTTAAAGATTAGCATGAGGTATTATGGCCCTTTCTAGATTAAAGAAAAGATAAATGATGTCTCCTTTCGACTCAAGCTACCCAATACTTTGAAGATTCACAATGCATTCCATGTGAATCTCTTGAAACCTTTTAAAGGTGAGGTGCCAGTTGATGGGGAGCCCAACGAGAAACCCGAAGTGGAAGAGAGCGAGGAGATACTCGATCTTGAACAGATTTTGGCATACAAGGAAAGAAAGATGAAAGGTAAAGTGATTCGGTGGTTCTTAATTAAATTCAAGAATTATCAGGCATTAGAAGCGAAGTGGATGGAAGAGGAGGACCTAGCAGATACTCCTCAAATTTTGGAACTTTACCTTGAACATTCGGTTTAGCATCGTCTACTCCGATAGATCCCCGATATCAGCAAGGTTGATCTGATGTAGAGGGATTGCACAAGAGGGGAGTCACTCCACTCCTTTGTCAACAGATTACCTCGATATTATAAGGTCACTGATGTCCCCTTTGGGTTTCAGGGATATTGTTGGGCTGACAGTATTTTGCTGTGTGACTTTATGAACGGTATTTCCGAAATTGAATATGATTGATTTGTACTCTCTCATTTGACGTGTTTGAGTGCAGGAACTGAAAGACGAAACGACTGCAGCATTTCGGTCTCATAAATCTCTATAGACATGATTGCAATAAGAATTAGTTAATGCAGCATCAGTGAGGTCCGGGATGGATCTAGATGCGGTTACTAGATACATTGTTGGCAGTCATGGTCTGAGATTTGGAATGAATTTTTCTCTGATCTATTTGTCATGTGATGTCCTGTGATGTAACTGTCGTCTTTGTACAAGTGCTAGATGTGTCGTTTCTAGTGCGTCTGTACTTAGAGTCAGTGTCAACTGAATTGGTTTATGGCCTCTGTCTGTTTTGCAGGCATAATTGAGGGCGATTACAATTCTTTCAAGAGGGGGGTATGTCACAAACTGATGACGTGGCATCACCGTGCGGTCAACCCCTGTTGACGGAGACAGAATTGTACGTACAACAGGCTGACGTGGCAGAGTGCCACATGGCAGCAATACAGAATTCCGTAGATCGTGCTGACTTGTCGACATGGCAGATAGTACGGATTTCCGCTTTTTGCGCTAACATGCTGACGTGGTAGCTGTAAGGATTTTCGCAAGTTGCATTTCTGCTTTTACTGACAGATTTTTGACCAGTTGCTTTTGGACTCAATTGCTTTTGAGTTTCATGTTTTTGGGGCTCTTCTTTTAGCACCCCTTGTAATCTTCATAAGTGACCCAAGGGGGCTCGCTTCTCAAAGCATCTGGATGCAGAGTCTGAGAGCAAGTACCCTTGGGAAGTTGTACTTTGCTCAAAGATTAATTCTAAGAAATACCGAAAGGGGTGCTAGTCTTTGGGGCCAATCTCTCTTGGCATGGAACTACGCCAGGCCATGTCGACTCTTGAAATTGTGAAGTGTTTTGAAGTGAATCTCTGTTGTGTCGTGACAGAATCTAGACTTGGGGTGTCCAAGTTGGTTACAATAACAACTGGACTGAAGAAAAAGAGAGAGAGAGAGCACATGCGACACAGAGTGGCGGAATTCCACCCTAGAGAGTATTCCCCCAAAGATTGGCGGCCCTTTCGTTATTTCTTTATATTGCTTCAACTGGGTACAATGCCGGTACTCCAATCCCTGCACCTTCGTACTGAAGCATGCTAGAGATTGAGCCCTCTGCACATATTTAAAGGCCCTTGGCCTTGAAAAGCAGTTACATGAAAAGCATTCAAGTTCTAAAAGCACCTGGCCTTCCAAAATCAGCCAATGCAAAACATGGGAATTCCAAACAGTTGCCACGCCAGCATTCAGTAGCGCAAATCACGGAACTCCGTACAGGCTACCATGTGGCAATGTCAACGCAAATCGCAGGGGTCCGTACAACTGCCATGTCATCATCTTTTACGCATCTCTATGTGTGTGTAAGCGGGTCTTGCTTTATTTTAATCTCTTTAGGTTCCTTGGGCCCTATCGGACGGGACATAATTGTCCACGATTACAGCATATCTGCAAAACAACTCAAGTTAGCTCAAAAATTTCCAAGTGTCATTCCGGGGACAAATCGGAACTCTTGATCTCTTGGGTCGTTGGCTTCCTAGAAGAATCTCATCCAATAAGGAGTCTCATTCTAGATCGGAACTCTTGATATCCTGGGTCGTTGACTTTCCAGAAGGAATATTCAGTGGTTGGCACATCACAATGGGTCCCCCATGGCCTATTTTGACCCTTCATGCATTTTCTCCATTTTTCTAGGTCGTGGGCAGTTGGAGATCTGGCCGACCAGCCTACTTGGAGGTATATATGCAGGGGAGGGGGGTCCTAGTAGTAGTACAATGCACAGGCCTTGTGGTGCAGGGTGCCCCCTTTGGGGGAGCCCTAGGAGGTGTATGGAGAGTAGGAGAGGTAGCATGGGCTAGCCTTTTGCTGGCTGCTCTTCCTAGCGTTTTATCTCATCATGAGCAGGGCAGCACATCGGCAGTTTATGGGCAGCAGGGGATCAGCCTCGTGTTTTATTCTCAGGGCAGATGCATGGAGGCGCTATGATCATACAGATGCAGAGCACCTCCATCTTGGTGTAGGCATAGGGGAGGAGCAGATCCGTGTTTGCTAGGGCCTAGCCACACCATAGGGCAGCCCTGATCCGATTTCTTCCTCGCTCGTATCAGCCTCTTGCCACGAGTGATCCCTGCTAGAATCTCCCTTTTTCGGGAGGCTAGGGCAGCCCATGTCGAGGCCATGTCAATGGTCTCGTGTGCAGGAGTAGTTGGCAGTGTCAGTAGCAATCGCAATTGTGTGTACCTCGGGTCTAGCCGTGAGGCATGTCAGATATTAACCTCGACCACCCTTGGTCACTTGTATGAGGAGCTTGTTATCAGCATGGAGAGCCTTTCCTAGATTTGTGTGTGTGTGTGTGTGTGTGTGTCATTCTCAGATGTCCTGTCTCTTTCTAGCTTAGTGATCTCTCTTCTCCACAGGTGTGTCTTGTTCATGTAGGTGGCTATGCAGATGTTCTCGGTCAGAGTGGAGGTGTCCACTGGAATACGAGCCATTTCTTGTCTTCATTGCATCTTCCACTGCCACCTTTGACAAAGCTATGGTCCAGTCTCCAAAAGCATTGGCACCAAAAGCAACTGCACTCAAAAGCTAGCGCTCAAAAGTGCCCAAAACAGCCAACGAACGCGGAAGTCTGTACCGCCTGCCACGTCATGAATTTACAAAAATCTTACTCAGTCTTCACGCTTTTGTGTTAAAGGGAGGCCCCTCGGCTGGTGCTCTTCAAGTCAGTCAAGTTGGTGGGTTAGATTTTCAAAATTCTAACCCCTTAGGCCTCTCGGCCATATCCGCAAGTTCTTTTTGGGTGAGAGTTAAAAGGCTCCAATCCCTTGTTCTCTTTGCAATTTTCCCACGTTAGACATGTTGACGCCACGTCACTAACATGTGACCTTTTTCCTCATGAAAGAATTGTAATCGCCCTCGATTACGCCCGCAAAAGAGCCAAAGGACAGAAACTTTCTTCAGCAGACACTGACTCCATGTCCAGACTACACAGATCCAACACTTCCACAAAGACAACAGTCACTGATCAATCACATTTTCGTTTAGGGTCTTAGATACAAATCTTGATCGTTGTAACCTGACAGGGGAGGCCAACAGGGCTACTAGTAGGTCACAACGCACAAGAAAAGAACAAAAAGGTAAGCTGGCTCTACCAAACAGTTTGGTCAAGGGCACTTTTTGGCTCTCGATGCAAAGTGGATTGGGGAAGAGAAACTCACATGTTCTCTTCAATTTTGACATGTATCAAAGCGTTTGGATTATTAGTAGTGTCTCTTCCGAAAGTTGGTTAAAGTTAGATGTGATTGCTAAATCACTGGCACCTCAATCTGAATCTTCTGAATTCTCTTTTGAACCATCAATTGATTCCCTTGCTTTTTCGGAATTCTTTGATGAACTATTAGCTGATTCTCTTACTTCTTCGGAACTCTCTAATGAGTTATCAATTGGTTCCCTTGGTTCTTTCTCTTCTTTTGAAGACTCTTGCCCCGTTGAGTCGAACACTGGCTTGTCCGTAGGATAGGTCAATGAGCCAGCATGCATACCAAAACCTTGCTTGGTATGTCCCATATGTCTCTGAATGGAGTCAGACTTCCTTTGCAGACAATACAAACGAATCTCTTTTGGCAATCCACAGCAAAACCGCTCAATTTGGTCCTTTAAAGTGATCCTCCAAAATGAGGACACTGGCAAAAAGATATCCCAAAACCTCTGGCAATAGTCATCCAAAGTGTCTTCTTTCTTATTTCTCAGATGATGCCAAGCCGTGATGACATCTTCTTCATATTCTTCCGTTAATTATCCTGAAGTGAAAATTTTGTCCATTTCTTAGGTGCTTCTCTGTTCAACAATAGAGGAGACCACCATGTCTATATGTTTCCTTTCAAGTAAGATTCCACCTTTCTTACCTTGGAGCGATCCGAGAAACGACCTCCTGAGAAGGCGATGTCAAATTGTTGTATGAATTCAAGGGCTCGATGGGTGTCCAGGTAGCTTGAAAACGTGTCAAAACTCGACTGCTTGACAGCCATCCTTGAACTCCTTGGTCTTCTTTCTCTTTTTCTCATTGTCTGAACTGTCAGAAGAGGACGAGATCTCCTCCGTGAACTGCTAGATTGCTTTTTGTGCTTTCTAGACTTTTTCTTAAATATGCCTTTCTTGCTTTTCTTACTTTTCCTCCGCTTCTTCCGCTTCTTCTCATCCTCACTGGAACTAGAGGATGACAAACTGATGGAACTCTTTGAAGACGAAGAAAATTTTGATTCATCCATGAAATGAACACGCTTCTTGGATCTTCTAGCCACCTCGAAAGTCGATTTCCGGCCCAAATAACGGGGGGAATCTGTCGATTTTCTTTTCTTTTGAGTGTGCTTCATGCTTTTCATCAACATTTGTCTTCTTTTAAGGAGCTTCTTCAAACTCTTTCTGTGAGTAGAGTCTCTGCTTTTTTGCACGCGTCTTTGCTTTCTGCTTCATTATCGACTTGAGAGGAGAATGGATGGCCTCTTGCCATCTCGAACGAACCTCGTCAAGCGGGTAATTTTTTAGGTGATTCACAGTCCTTGGAGTACTTGATCAATCTTTTCATGCACGTGCCAACGTGCAGTTGACGTTTGTCACTCCGCTCTGTCGAGATTCCCCGTCAAAAATTTGCCAAAATCTCTGTTGGTTTTCTTGTTCTCCTGTTGGGATTTAACTTTTCTTCATGTCTCCACAAACTAACCGTTGGAGGGGTGTCGTCTTTGTCGGATTTTCCACGAGAATCCATGTGTGTTGCAGAAATGATCGGATTCTCTGTAGAGGAAG
>NC_140956.1:40180669-40200669 GCF_014529385.1 Adiantum capillus-veneris | reverse complement strand
ACAAGGAGCTAAAAATTGCACTATTTGGGTGTTTTTTATACCTCCCGTTCCGCGACGTTCCCGTTCCGGACCCCTAGCCGTTCCCCCGTTCCACGGGGATCCCGTTGCCGTTCCCGTTCCGCGTTCCGGGTAACTATGGTATATTCATCCGCTTCAAAGATCTTATCTTTCGTGCTTAGGAAGGGTGGAACCTTCGCAGCACCTTCAACAATCTCAAATGGCGCCTTCCCCGTCGAAGAGTGTATCGTGTTATTGTAGGCAAATTCCACCAAAGGTAGGTACCTTTCCTATTGAGTCTTCTGATCTGAGATATAAGACTTCAATAAATCTAGAACCACTGAATTTGCAATCTCAGATTGCCCATCAGTCTGCGGGTGGAACAATGACGAGAACTGCAACCGCATGCCAATGTTCTCCCAAATTGCCTTCCAAAACAAACTCGTAAATCTGGGGTCTCTGTCGAAGACGATCGTCTCAGGCATGCCATGTAATCTGAAGATTTGGGCCACAAACAGTCTCGCTAAGTGATCCGGCTTGACTGTTTTCTTCACTGGAATGAAATGAGCCTGTTTGCTAAATCTGTCAATAATAGTCTAAATAGCATCCTGACCACTCTGTGTTCTCGGGAGATAAAAAATGAAATCCATTGCAATACTTTTCCAGGGGCGGGTGAGTATGGGTAAAGGTTGTAACAATCCCTGTGCTTTATGCCTGTCAAACTTGACCTTCTGGCATACTAAGCAACTGCGCACAAACTCTTCCACATCCTTTTTGAGTCTCGGCCAAAAGAAGTATCTCTCTACCCCTTTCATGGTGGTAGCAATGCTGCGGTGAAAGTAAAAGGTGGACAGTGGCATTCAGTCATAACCTTTTTCCTCAACGGCTGTGTAACGCACAACATGGTTTTTCTCATCAAGTAGCCTTCCCGAATGGAGTATCCCGCTACTGTCTCCCCATCCCGTATCCGTGTGAAAACATCTGCAAAATCTGTATCTGTGGCATACTGGTCGACCATATCCTCGAAGCTCCTATATGATGTATCGCGGAAATAGCCAGAATCAACAGCTTCCGAGACAAAGCATCTGCCACCACATTCTTCTGTCCCTGCACATGGACAATCTGGAAGTGAAACTGTGACAAGATGTTCGCCCACCGCATCTGCTTTTCCGAAAGTTGCTTCTGTGACAAGAAGTAGCGCAAACTCTGATGGTCTGTAAAGACAGTAAAATCCGCTCCCAGTAGGTAATGCCGCTACTGAGTAAGAGCATGGATAATCGCCAAAAGCTCTTTCTCATAAATCTGTGCTGTCATCTCCGGCCTCGAGAACAATCGGCTCTCGTAAGCAATGACATGGCCTCCTTGCATTAAGACCGCACCCAGACTACGACCACAAGCATCACAATATACTTCAAATGACTTGTGCAAGTCCGGCAAAGTCAAAATTGGTCCCGTAGTCAATTTCTCTTTCAATGTCTGAAAGACAGTCAGTCACTTCTGTGGGTCCCCACGAGAAAGGGACTCCTTTCTGTGTCAAGATATGCAAAGGGGAAGCAACGTCTGCAAACTTTCAAATGAACCGTCTATACTACGAACACAGTCCCATGAAGCTTCTAACTTCATGGACATTCTTCAAATCGGGCCAATCACGGATAGTCTCTATCTTGGCCGGATCCATTTGCACTCCTGCTGCTGAGACAATGTGTCCCAAAAAGTGTATCTCTGGTAGGAAAAATTCACTTTTCTTTGCATTAATCACTAACTTGTGATTTCGTAATGCCTGAAAGACCTGAAGCAGATGATCTCTGTGTTCTGTCTCATTCTTGGAGAAAACAATGATGTCGTCAAAGAAAGTGCCAACAAATAGCGTGTACTATCGAAAAATCCTGTCCATCATCCGGTTAAATGTCGCAAGAGAATTGGTTAAGCCAAAAGGCATCACCAAAAACTCAAATAACCCAAAAGTCGTCCGAAAAGCTGTCTTGTAGACGTCTCCCGGCACGATCTTGATCTGATGATATCCACTCTTCAGATCAATCCTGCTAAAGCACAAGGATCCATGTAACCTGTTGAGTATATCATCGATCCTAGGAATCGGAAATCTGTTCTTGATGGTGATTTTGTTGAGAGCTCTATAATCGATGCACATTCTCCAAGATCCGTCTTTCTTCAAAACCAACAACACTGTAGAGCAATACTGTGGAGTACTAGGCTGGACAAGACCCTTTTCCAAGAGGTCTTTCACTTGGTTCATAATCTCTTCATTCTGTGCTCGGCTCACACGGTAAGGTGGCCGTTTCGGTGGTGTGCTTCCAGGTATCAGATCAATGGTATGGTCTTCAGGACGACAGGAGAGTGGAGAAAATCTTGGCGTTCTTTATCAAGTTTAGACATATTTGTCCTATTTTTATCGCTCAATTCTTTCATAAAGATCGAGTAAACAAACAGATTGGGTTTCGTTAATTTAGAAATGGCCGAAGCCGATACAATAGGGACAGATTCGCCCTTTAGTTTAATACCAAGTACAATGGTTCTGTCCTTCTCTGTAGTCAAAGTTGCTTTCCTCGCCCGATAATCGACCACGGCGTTGTTCTTGTGGTACCAGGGAATCCCTAAGAGAACATCACAACCCTCCAAGGGCATTATGAAAAAGTCCTCATGCCCCAAATACCCCTGACAATGCAACCGAAGTTTGCCAATGACAGGTGTAATGGCTACGTCCCTGCCGCTGCTAGAACTGCCTCCGCAAGTGATCCCATCCGATCGGGAGTGATCTCGAGCGGCGCCGCCAATTCCGGTGAAATGAAGTTGGCCTTGGCTCCTCCATCAAAGAAGATCAGGGCCTCTTGATCTTTCACTTTGCCCCAAGCTCGGCAGAGTTCTGTACTCTCGTCCATGGTGTTGGGATTGGTACCCACACAATCTGGAACTAGTCCTGTTTTCATCTTGCCTTTTCAGCTGCTCTCGAACTCTCTGGCTTGTTGTCGTCCTTATCATTCTGTTCTTTCTGTGCCTTTTTAGGGCACTTCGCGGAGATATGTCCATGTTCCCCGCATCCAAAGCACTTCCCCTCCTTGATGAAGCGAGCTCGCTCCTGAGGAGTAAGCTTGGGTCGTGCATCCTTCTTCTCTGGGTTGCTCTTTCTCTTTCTACTTTCATTCCCAGAAGTCTGTTCAGCTCGTTGTGTCATGGCCTCATCTGTGGGGTAGGTCAGATTGCCAGAGTGAATGGCAAAGCCCCGCTTCGCATGACTCATCAACTCCTGAATAGAAGCTGACTTCTATTCCAAGCAGTGATCTCGGATCTCTGTAGGTAGACCCAAGGTGAACCGCTCAATCTGTTCTCTGAACGAGATCTTCTTGAATGAAGAGGCGGGTAGAAAAGAGCACCAGAATCTTTCACAGTAAGCATTTATTGTATCTCTCTTGGTAATCCGAAGTTGGTTCCAAGCAGCTCGTATATCGCGTTCATACTCTTGCGTCAACCAAGAAGAAATAAAAAGCTTCTTAAATTTCAGCCATTTAACTGGCGCAGTCTTGTTTAAAAGAAGCGTGGACCACCAAGTTCGAGCATTCCCCTTAAAGTAAGAGGCAGCTCTCCGAATCTTGGAGTGCTCTGAGTAGCGTCCTCCCGCGAAAGCGATGTCAAAGTGTTGTATAAAAGACAGAGCCTTCGAAGCATCCGAGTATCCTGAAAAAGTGTCAAATTTGATCGACTGTCCACCTTCCTTAAACTCTCGGACTTTTCTTGCTTTTATCTTCCAGAAAGTCATACTGGTTGGCTTTATAAAAATTCTTCTTGCTGGCATAAAAGTTTCCGTCATCTGAGTCTGAACTGTCTGTAGACGTCGGACGAGTCCTCAGTAGAACTGTCAGTCAGTGGGCGAGATTTAGGCTTCTTTCTTGCCCTTTTCGAAGCGTTGTTTCTTGCTTCGCTTTTTGCCTTTTCTGTCTTCTTCGCTCTAATCTGAAGAGCTAGAAGAACTGTCAGAAGAAGAAGAAGAAGAAGAACTGGGTACTCCTTCAAAGTGAACATGCTTCTTCTGTTTCTTTGCTTTGTCAAATGTCGACTGACGACCCAAATAACCTGGGAAGTCAGTGCCTTTCTTTTGCTCTTTGCCGTGCTTTTTAGCTTTCTTCTGCGCGTCAAAAAAGTTGAGCAATCTGTGCATCAACCACCTCTTCTAATTCCTTCTCTGAATATTGCTTGTGATCAGAAGGTTTCTTAAGAGCGGGTTTCGGGGGTGGTGTAGTGGTTTTTTGCCACTGCGCATGCACTTCCTGAAAAGAAGTCTCGCTCATATATTTTGCCAATTTTTGATCCTTCGCAAAACTGAGCATCATCTTTGTTGCATCGCCGATCAGTTGACGACGCTTCATCTCTCGTTGCTCCACCTGAGTAGGTCGAGGCGGGCCATACTCTCTGCCAGAATCTTCGTTGTGATCCCTGCCCGCATCTCCAGATGCAGAGGGAGTCGACTGATCCTTGCGTGAAGCCATAGGTGCCGTGGAAAAAAAAATCGGGCATCGGATTTCCCATAGAAGAGAAATCGGCCGTGCTTTGATACCTCTCTAACAGACTTGGAGACTCCAAGTCAAGAATCAATCACGACAACACCAAATAACCACTTCAAAACAATTCACAGATCACAATAGATTTGCACTGGCCCTGCGGAGTTCCGTGCCTAGAGATATTGGCCCCAAAGGTTGGCGCCCCTTTCGGTATTTCTTTATGTATTAATCAAAGTCGAAGTACAAGAGAGCGGTTAGGGTTTCACTCTCAGACTCTGCGTCCAGATGCCCTGCAGAGTGAGCCCTCACCGCTTATTTAAAGTTTACAAGGGATGCCCAAAAGCAGAGCCCCAAAAGCTTCCAAATCAAAAGCAAACTCTCTTTTTTTGTTTCTCTCACAAACTCACTTGAGTTTTTACAAAATAAAGCAATCAATTCTCTCTCTCTCTCTCTCTCTCTCTCTCTCTCTCTCTCTCTCTCTCTCTCTCTCCTTGCCCATGCCTAGAGAAAAAAGCAACAAGCTGCCGTCGTTGGAGGGCTGCGCAAAACATCTGCTTTTTTCGTACGGTGCCATGTCAGCATTCCAACGCATTATCCAGAAATCTGTCCTCTGCTGCTAGGGTTAGGGTTAGGGTTTAGGACAGATTTTAGGGTTAGGGTTTTTGGCAGATTTTAGGGTTTGCAGGTTTTAGGGTCAGGGTTTACAGAATTAGGGTTTGCAGCAGCAGTCAAGGCTAGGGTTTCCCGCATGCTCTCGAGCAGACACGTCATCACTTTGTGACAAAAACCCTGCTTAGTTTTTTACGCTTTGTATTTTAGGGTTTAGGCCCCTCGACTGGTGCTCTTCGAGTTGGTCAAGTTGGTGGGTTAGGTTTTCAAATCCTAATCACCTTTTAGGCCTCTTGGCCTCTTTCTGGGTTAGAGTTAAAACCCTTTAACCCCTTGTCCTCTCGGCCATTTCACTAGGTTGGGCATGCCTCATCATCAACTTGTGACACAAGAGGACCAAAGAAGATGTGGTCGAGGGGCCTAGGGGGTGGGTTTTAAAAATCTAACCCCTACTAACTTTGGAGCTCCACTCGAGGGGCCTAAAACCCTTAAAAGTCAGAGCACAAGGGTTGAGGCTGATTTTTGTAATTTCCATTGACATGATGACATGGCACAATGTACGCATTTCTGCATTTTGCGCTAGTTGAAGAGTTGGCTGAATTTTGCATGGTTTTGGGAACTGAAGCTTTTGAACCTGATGCTTTTGGGGCATCCCGTGTACTATTTGTCAGTGTCCTGAGGGCCACTCTCTAGAGAGCATTTGGACGTAGAGTCTCGGAGAGCTGGGCTGAAATGTGCAGCAGAAGTGATTGATGGTGAATGCTCAGGATGAGTGCTCAATGCGTACTCAAGGTTCTTTTTACTGCAAGAGAGTTTCTTTTACTTCATGTGAGAAATGTGCAATAGACTAGTGAGAGAAGAGAATAGTACTGTGAGTGAAGGTTCTGTAGGTGATAGAGAGAGAAGGAGACCAACACCGAATGGGGTCCCAAAACCCCCTCGAAGGGCCCCTCTCTCTATATATCGCTAGAGAGATATATGCTTTAGATTGCACAAATGCCGATACAATGGATCTAGATGCTGAGATGCTGATGGGATCTTGCTACTGATGCTTGGATCTGATAGGCTAAGGGGTGAAATGCAAAAACGCAAGTGGAACTGATGGGATCTTCAACCATCGACGAGGCTATGGCTGACTACTATGGCCGTGTTGAGGGTGGGCTAGAAATTGAAAAATGCTGGCTGATTTGAGGGCTGAATGTGAAAATCTTGGTGTGATTGCTTGATCTGCGACGGTACGGCGAGTTTATGGCCGAAAATTGCTAACGCTAGGGTTGGCATGGTACTACGGGGCTAATTGGGTGCTGTGGGCTGATGCTAGGAAAAATGCCATGGGTGCTGGATGTGTTGGTGAAAAATGCGAAGTGGTACTTGTGCTGCTAGGTACCGGTACTGCAAGTATTGGGATGTGTAGAGACGTGACTCACAAAGGTACCAAAACACTTCCTAGGCTGTCCTAAACCGTAGAATAGCTCGTCCACATGCACATAGGGTTAGATGTGCACGTGACATGGACCCTCGGGGAGTTGTACCTTTGCGAAGTAATAAGAAAGAAATAACGGAAGGGGCGCTGGTCTTTGGGGGAAGTGCATTTGGGGCTGGAACATCTACAAGCAAAGCTCAAAATAAGATAATTCAAGGAAAATTGATACCTCCACCTATCATTCGCACAAAAGTCAAAATCTTCATTGCTGATGAGTTCGTTATAGATTAAAAAATAGCAATGAGCCAAGTAAGAGCTACTAGCAAAGCGGCTCAAGAATAACAAAAGAAGCAGCCAAACAAACAACAGAGACATTTGACTTTCAAAGAAGGTGAATATGTCCTACTAAAGTTTGATAAGAACAGGTTAAAGCACAACTCATGGCAAATAAATCTTTCCCAAAGCTGTCAAAAAGATACTTTGGACCCTTGAAGGTGATCAAGAAGATCAATGTGTCAAAGGTGGAAGCGGAGATGCAATGAAGACTGGCCTGCAATCCGATAGACACCTTGACTTTGATCTACAACACGTGGAATGCCACATACATGAACAAGGCACGTATGGAGAAGAGATGTAACAGACTTGAGAACCCCAAGTGGGAAATCTGGCACGACACACGAGAGAATCACTAAAAAACACTTCACAAACTTTTTCACAGTTTAAAATAGAGTCGACACGGCCTGGCGTAACTTAAGGGCGAGTCACTCCCTATTGTAACGGCTTCGGCCATTTCAACGTTAGGGAATGTCGCGTGCACATGGCTCTGTGTGCCACGTGGACATGCTTCATCGACTTTCAGAGCCAATTATGTACCTATCCCTAGACACGAGTGTCTAGAATCGTAGGAGGATTAGTATCGGAAATTTTGTGAGCCTAAAGAAGTGTAAAGTCTAGATCTTGTCACCATTTCAAGTCCGCTGCACGTGACATTGTTATTAGAGCTTTGTGATTTTGTACTAATCCACTAATCTTTGATTTTTTTTTCTTCTCTCTCTCTCTAATGTTTGAATGTGTGTTGTAGCGTTTTGCCCAAGGACTCTTCTTTCACTTGGGGAACTGTAGGACCTGCCATTGCGCATAGGACCGTGCACCTTGAGCGTAGGAAATGCAAACACTGTATACCGGAGGTTACAGTTGTGGTGCACCTACGAGAGGTGGTTGTCTTGGTATGCGTGCTCGACCACCTTGACATAAAGAAATCCTAGCATGGATATTTGCAGTCATAAATTCTTGGACATGATAGATCGCATCATTGAAGACATGCACTGGAAACATGAAGATGGTGATTGCGAGTATGAGGATTTGTTAGCAGCCTATGACGACAAAGGAAGGCGCCATCTAGATCAGCCTATTAGCTTTGGAGTCATAGCATTGTTTGCACAACATCTCTCCCATCTGCTTGGAGAATTCCATCATTTTAGAAGAGCTCTGATACGGAATGAGAAAACTGAATGACCCTCGGGATTGACCCTTGGATATTTTGAGCTAACTTGAGTTGTTTTGCAGATATGATGTAATCGCGAAAGAGTAAAATTGCGGATGATTACTCTTCTCTAAAGAAGGGGGGATGTAACATACTGCTGATGTGTCAAGCCATTGAAGACCTAACAGGTGAGGGCTCCTCGAGCCTAACCCTAGCAAACGTGAAGATCCTGGCGGAGAGGCCTAAACCCTAGCTGAAGCAGAAGATGAAGAAGTCTTTACCAACTTACAGATCCTCGCTAAGTGGCCCAATTATTAAATAGGTTAGGATTAAAAATCCTAACCCCTAACAACTTGAAGAATCTCTGCCGAGGGGCCTAAAATAATAAAATAAAGGAGGACACTCACACACACGTATTGGCTTGCGTAAAAACTAACGTGGCAGCTGTATGGACTTTCGTGCTTTGCGTTGGCTGATGACCCAGTGGGTTGTACGGATTTCCGCGAATTGCGCTCCCAGCTTTTGGGTGCCAGCTTTTGGACCATATGCTTTTAGACTGCATGCTTTTCATGTAAACTACTTTTGAAGGGCCAAGGGCCTTTAAATACGGACTGTGGGCTCTCTCTTTGGCATTCTACTGGGTGGAGAAGCAGAGCAGAGCTACATAGTTATAATAGTTCAAGCAATACATAGAAATACCGAAAGGGGAGCCATCGTTTAGGGCTAGTGCTCTCTTGGGGTGGAACTCTGCCACTCTGTGTCTCGTGTGTTGTGCATCTCTTTCAATCCAGTTGTTTTGAAGTGCTTAAAGTTTGTTCGGTCTGTTCTTTTTCGTTGGCACGTGGTGCCCTCTCGTTACATCCGGCGTAGCAAAATTAGCCATCGCACCTAGACCGTGTTGATCTAACGTGGGTGTCTCGATGCAGTAAAGTTGCATACCCTGGCAATCTCACTCAAGTAGCACATCAAAATGCAACACAGATGCTTACATGTGTATCCTACAAGACACAACAAACAACGCCGCTGAGCACTCCTTCCAGATAGACGGTCTTAGGCTGAAGCTACTCAACAACTGTCTCCTTACTCCCCAAGCAAATAACCTAAAGAGGTTCGGGCCATGAACTTACAGGACTGATACAACCAAACGCTCCCCAGACTGCAACGTGCGTCGCTTGGAGGTTCCCAACATACAACTAAACGCTCCCCAGACACCCGATTTGCATCATTCGGAGGTTTCCAACGTACAACTAAACGCTATCTAGACACCCGGTCTGCGTCGTTCAGAGGTTTCCACAAACATGAACGCTCCTCTGAGGAAAGCCTAAGACAAAGATATTTAGGCATTTTTAAGCATCAAGTTTCTGTTTAGTACAAGCGTAAATTTCAAATCATTGCAACCAGTATCAAACTAGAATCAAATAAACTCAAATCGGTATCAAGACAAGTTTAAAACAAATAACATCCATTTCAAACAAATTCCAAGCAGTATTTTCAAACAGAATCTCAAACAAAGTTCCAAAAGTGTCTAAATCGTACTTAAAAAGCATTCTTGGTGTAGCTTGGTCAATCAAGGTCAAAAAGACGATTGGCTTTCCATCCTAAAACTTGCACCAATGTTAGGGTTAGGTTCCTTCTATAAGGTTGTAGCCGACTGTAGCATGGTCCATAAGCTCTTGAATGGCCGAAACTGGCTAAGAGAGACAGTATTCCCGTAGCGGTGATAGTAGTCCAAAGATATAGCAATCACACTGAGCCTCCATGCCACATGGTTGTCAGCTCGAGAAGAGACACCGGATGATAGATGTTGTCAAAACTGCTACATAAATTGTAAATCTTAACTTGGATCTTTTTGCTCTGTGTCCTCTTAGGAGGACCGGTATGCTTTTAGAAAAGCACACGAGTAGAGCTCTGATACCACTGTAACGAGAGGGCACCACATGTCAATGGAAAAGAACAGACTGAACAGACTTTAGACGCTTCAAAACAACTGAATTGAAAGAGAGACACTTCACACAAGACACGGAGTGGCGTAGTTCCACCCCCAAAGAGCATTGGCCCCAAACAATGGCACGCCTTTCAATATTTCTTTATATTGCTTCAACAGAGTACAAGATCTGTGGCTCTTGCTTTGCTTCCGCTTCTGCTAGAGTGCAGGTTGGCTAGGTCTAGGGCTAGGATGCCCAACCCTCTTGGTCTTTAGTGGCTTGACAGGTCAACAGTTTGTGAGAGGCGCGCTATTTTTAAGCAGTTTCTTTTGGAGTTAGTGCTTCTGTATGAGTTGCTTTTGGGCCAGGTGCCTTTAGATATGAGCCTTATGGTCCAGTTCTAGTAGATGAGTGCATAGTTGCGCATATGTAGTGACTCCCCGGCAGTTTTACTGTGTAGATTACTTAATATAAAAAGAAGTACCGAAAGGGGCGCTGGACTCTGGGGCCAATGCATTTGGGAGTGGAATTCCACCACTTTGTGTCGCGACCACACCACTTTGAGATTTTGAAGTACAAGTGTTAAAAAGTTTTTTGTTTTGTTTATGTGTTGCTGTGAGATTATCGCCTTATCAGTGGCAAGCCAGTTTCAGGTGACTAGAGCATCTAGAAGAAGTATCCAACCATCCGTAACAGACATGTCTAACGCATCACATGACAGGTGACAAAGAGCATTGTCAAGCACCTGTTTTGTAGGTTTGGGGACTGAGAGACCAAGATATGAGTATTTGTGGTACATGACAAGGTGGGTGACTTGAGCACTGACATGAGGATATCTCAAGGTCTGAGTAGATTCCAAATCGAGTGAAAGTTGCACGCAAGGAGCAAGCACATGGATGAAGATAGGTTGCGAGCAGCTTTCCAGAAAGCTGATGCTTCTTGGGAAATGCAGATGCCACAGAGGAGCTAAGTGTTGTTTTGCATCTGTGTGAGAATTCATCCGGGGATGCCTAAGCAGTGGGTGTTTAAGCATAAATGCATTGGACTAACTAGTAAGTGAGCATGCAGGCGCCACATGAAAAGTGTAGCAGGAAAAGCAGATAAGGCCTTTAAAGCGGAGCGCCCTACAAAAAGCAGATTCGTCCCTCTTTTTGTGATGAGTTTTAGGGTTACCTCAGGGTATTTAATCAATAGAAGATGTCTTTTCTTGAAAAGCAGAATCAACCCAATCTGCCATGATGTATCTTTCTTCCGAATGCAATATAGCTTAATTGGTTGACCTTAAACTTTGTAGGTGGCAAAGTTATTAAACTGTGGTTATAAATAATTCTTAACGCGACATGGCTTCTGTGTTTGCTGTTACTCGAACATTGCAGATGGCAAACACTTATTTGACTATTTGTTCGAACCAGGGTTATATGCTTTCTTCATAACGTGATCTGGCTTCTTTTTCCCCTGAATGTTGCAGATGCTCTCAGATGAAGCGCACTCTGAAGCCGAAAAGATTGAGAAAACAGGTAAAGATCGTAGGGAAAGCAGAAGGCAAGACAATTAGGAAAACTGACGATTCGAACCTTAGGGTGTGATTGCTGATGCTAACTTGAAACAATAATGGCAATGGTTTTCTTTGACAATTTCTATCTAACGAAATGTCTTCATTCCTTCCTAATTATTCATCTGAGTCAGCTTTAAGGCCAAATGAGTGGACCAGCTTCAAGCTAGGGGACACAATTAAAGTCAGTCCTAATACAAATATTTACAGGTTAGCCTGCTTGATGATGGTTTCTCTCGATCAACAACAATCAATACTTTTAAAGTGTTTTTGTGTTATGCTCAGAAATGTATCATTCAAAGACTATATTTTGTTTTATCTGCTTCAGGTTTACGTTTGATGATGATGAGAAGCTAGGGTTAGACGTCGCCTCATGTCTTATAACAAGGTTCTCAACAACCTCTTTTCTATGATCAATTCAACGTGTTTAGTATTAACATGGGCACATTATAAACTCAAATATGATTTTAAAATGAAAGCCATGATGAGGGGAGCTCTTTTACTCATTAATTGTCCAATTAGCAACAGGTAACAAAGTTTTTTGTTCTTTCATAGGGCTCAAATTGGCAATAAAGATGATGGAAAACCCAATTATATCATCAGACCGTAAGTCTCCATTCTGTTACTTCATGTTGTGGCAATAAACTTTCAGTTTTTTGCATGTCATGTGCTAACTGTTGACTTGTGCCACCTGAAATATGGATTTCAATGAGTTTGGCATGACTGTCAGGTTGTCCTTATCTTTTACCTGCAATCTATTTCAGTTGATGTAAATGTGTCTGCTAGGTACACTCCAATATCACCACCAGACTCTCAAGGTTATTTTGATTTGATGGTGAAGGTGAGTCCCCAGGGTAGTGTTCACTTCTATATACATGTTTCTTCCAGTCATTTTTTTATAAATTGTATAGTATTCAATAGACGATTTTTAGTTTAAGTTGCGTTAGTTTGCCTATTTCATCTCGAATCTTCAGTTTCAGGGTTGGGGGTCTCTCTCTCTCTCTCTCTCTCTCTCTCTCTCTCTCTCTACAGACATGTGCCTCAGTTGATGGATCCTTCTTCCTTGGATTAGTTGTGAGATGTAGCGAATAGTTTGTCACTCTCCTCTTGTCCAGGTGATGATGTTCTAGAGGCTTTTTCGCGACTTATTGGGATGTAGTATAGTTGTGGCTCTTGGGAGGCTGCCATGAAATTTTTGATATGGGTCTTATGCTACAGTCGATGTATTCAAGCCTCATCTCTCTTATACAAAGATAGGGGGCACTACTTGTTTTAGACGATGGCGGCCCATGACATCCGCCTCTTTGGTTTATAAGATATTGGCCAAATTGATTAGTGCTAGAGTGCTTCCTCTTCTGCCAGACCTTATACACAATTCTCAGACAAAATTTTGTTTAGGATCAGTGTATTCTGGACAATTTGTTTTACTTTCATCAGGCAGTAGAGTGGGCTCAATCGTACTATACGCCCCCCGCCCTTGGCGATCCCCCTACTCGATTCTGAGAAGGCATATGACAGAATGGACTGGAGTTTTCTAGGATGATCCCTACTTCGGATGGGTTTTTCGGATGGTTGGATTAGAGGAGTCTCGGCACCGTACATGTCAACTTTCGGTAGAGTGACCATTGGAGGATTTGTTGAATGCTCGTTTGAGCTCTTTCATTCAGGCAGGCAGGGCTTTCCGTTAGCAGCTTACTTGTATTTGGCGGAGACGATGTTAGATTTCCTCATAGCACAGGAGCCAGGTGTTAGAGGTCTACTCATGCCAATTGAGGATGAGCCAGATTTAGTAGATCAGGAGTATGCTGATGACACTCTAGTGTTTTTAGACTATGGCACGGGTGTTTTGGATGAAATTCGTCACTCTTTGGATGTATATTGTTTGGCTAGTGGTGCATGTATCAAGTGGCACAAGTTTTTTGGTATTCTTGTCGGGACCGATGACATGCTGACATGGGGTACAGTGGATGGTTTTACTTGATTGGGACTTGTCTTGTAGATACTTGGGGTTTCAAGTGGATCTAGTTGTGACTTCGGAGCAACAGTTTGCACTTGTTATGCAATCGATGCGCAGAAAGCTTTGCTATTGGCTGTCGCAACATCTTTCTTTGGCTTGTCAAGCTTTGGTAGCCAATTAGGTATTGTTGGCCTCTACTTGGTACAGTGCATCGGTGCATGAGGGACTTATGGTGCAGTTGAGGCGCTTGATTCAGAACTTCCTTTTTGAGGGGTGAGACGGCACTCGTGAAACTCGAGCTAGAGTGCGATGGTGTATAGAAACTCTTCCCGGTGCGAAGGGTGGTTTGGGTATCATTGATTCTGAGTTATAAAGTTGTGCACTTCTTACGAAGCTCATTGTTAGGGGATTTTTCTCAAGCAATGAACCTTGGAAGATGTTACTTCAATCCACGTTGGCTATAGTCACTCCCATGTATGGTTGGACTGCAAGGATACGATTTTTGTTTACGGATGTGCCTTTTGCATCATGATCATCTATCTCTTTTCATGCACTCATCGTTACAGATATGGAACTCCTTTAGAGAATGCTTGATCAGATGTACTCGTAGCTCGAGAGAGAAGATTGCACGACAACCTCTTTTGTGGAATTTTTTGGCCACCATCCCTTTCCACTTAGTAGCTAGGGAAGCCACTACATTGGCGACGAAATTGCAAAATCTCGCGTAAAAGTTGACCTTCTTGGCTGAAATTCAGCGTTTGCAGGTTTGGGACAAACCCTAATTGAGGCTCTGATACCAATTGATGAGCGCGCGGCGGTGTGTGCAAGTGAAAGAGCACGCGAGGGAGTGCAATGTGTGTGCAGAGAGGGGAGGTGAAGGCCAGCAGGAGAGGAAGCGCTAGCAGAAGAAGAATGCTTATGCACAAAGGAGTAAGAGTAAGAGTAAAGAAAGGGGAAATGCAAGCAAAGGCAAGGGTGATGTGACTTGCTATCAATGTGGCAGGAAAGGTCACAAGAAACCTGATTGCAGGTACTATAAAGCTGAGTTAGAAAGAAAAAAGAATGGCGGAGACAAAAAGAAAGAGAAGAAGGAAGTCAAGGCAGATGCACAGGATAGCTCAAAGGACAAAGAGAAGGCCAATGTGGCTTCTAGTGTCGTGATTGAGGAGTTGTCAGATGTAGAGGACATCTTGTGTGCCACTTTGTCAGATGATGATGCTTATGACTTTGATGCCTCTCTAAATGTTCATTCACAGGACATGCAGATCACCAAGAGTGATCTTATTGATGCTTTGTTGACTGTCAATGATGCATTGTCTCAGACTTGGATTGTTGATTCCGGTGCTTCATTTCATGTGACTCCTATCAAGGAGTGTTTCTCTACTTTTGATGCGGGCAAGCGTGGCCATGTATACCTTGGAAACAATCATGCATGTTCCATTGAGGGTATTGGCACTGTGCATCTCTCCATAGATGGCACAAATGAGTTTGTCTTGCATGATGTTCAATATGTGCCGGGAATCAAGAAGAGTCTGCTTTCTGTTGGTCAGATGGATATGCATGGTTACAGCATCTTGTTTGAGAGAGGGTCATGGAAAATGACTAAAGGCTCAAGGCTGATTGTAAAGGGCACAAAGAAAGGGACACTTTATTGCATGCATGGAAAGGCTGTGTTGGGCAAGTTTATTGCATTGGCTGAAATTAACTCTCACATGGAGTTGTGGCACAAGAGACTTGGCTATATGAGCCAAAAGGGCCTTTCTAAGCTTTGTACTTTGAACAAGCTTGATGCTAAAGGCACAAAGCTTGACTTTTGTAATGAGTGTCAATATGGCAAGCAAGTAAAGTGTTCTTATTACTCTGGTGTCTCTCGTAAATCTTGTGTGCTTGATCTTGTACATTCCGATGTATGTAGCATGCCTACTAAGTCTATGGGTGGTGCATGTTATTTTGTCTCCTTTGTTGATGATCATTCTAGGAAAATTTGGGTTTATTTGCTTAAGTTTAAGGATGAAGCCTTTGCTGCGTTTAAGAGATTTCATGCATTTGTGACCACCCAAATAGGTAGAAAGCTAAAATGCTTGCGTACAGACAATGGGGGGGAGTACACAAGTGCTGAATTTAACAAGTTTTGTGAAAATTTGGGCATTAAGAGGGAGCTTACTGTACCATACAGTCCCTCTTCTAATGGTGTGGCTGAAAGATTCAATAGGACACTTTGTGAGAGGGTGAGATGCATGCTATCCACAACTAATCTCTCTCATGGATTTTGGGGAGAAGCTTTAAAAACTGCAGTGCATATATGCAATCGATCCCCTCACATGTCTTTGAAAGGTGACATCCTTGAAGAGGTTTGGTCTGGCAAGCCTGCTTCATATGATCACTAATGCATTTTTGGTTGCGAAGCTTTTGTGCATGTTAGACCCGAGTTGAGGAGTAAACTAGATGCGAAGTCCATTAAAGGCCTCTTCATGGGATATGGTGAAGAAGGCGAAATGGGTTACAGGATTTGGTTACCTCAAGTCAAAAGGGCTGTACGCAGTCGGGATGTTGTTTTTAATGAGGCAAGGCTGCTTCAAAATAATTGTGCCTCAAAGCATGACCATAAAAGGGTGAAATTTCAGCATGACCAGCCACCTGTTAGGCCTATTTTTGACCCTCAAGATGCACCACAAATGGCTGAAAATGTAGATGATCCAGTGGTGTTTGAGCCAGATGATGTTGGACAGCAAATTGAGGCTCCTGAAGGGCATCTGCAGCCAAGAAACAATGCTGAAAATGGTGCTGAAAATGATGTACAACAGCCCATTGTTGATGATTTTGTAGTGCCACCTGATGTAAACCCATTGCCGGATAATGTGGATCATTGGGTGAGGCGGTCTACTCGTCAAAGACGGCCTGTGAGTCGATATGACCCCTCTTTGCATTACATTATGTTGACAAATGAGGGAGAGCCTCTTACGTATAAAGAGGCAAAGACATGTGAGCATAGCGACAAGTGGGAGCTTGCTATGCAGGAAGAGATTAAAGCTTTGCATGCTAATCATACTTGGGATTTGGTTGAATTGCCCAAAGGAAGGAAGGCCATTCCTAACAAATGGGTGTATAAAATCAAAACTGTTGATGCAAAACCCAAGTATAAGGCAAGGCTTGTGGCAAAGGGATATGTTCAAACCAAGGGCATAGACTTTAAGGAAGTGTTCTCTCCTTTTGTGAAGATGACAACTTTGCGTGTATTGATTGCCATTGTGGATGCTCTTGATTTGGAAATGGACCAAATGGATGTATATACCGCTTTCTTGCATGGTGATGTGGAAGAACTTGCATAGTTACCGGGAAGGGGAACGGGGAACGGGTACGGTAGGGTGCGGAACGGGAGGGAGGAGAGGGGTCGGAACGGGAACGGGGCCGGAACGGTAGACCAAAGAAACTATATATATTATATGTATTATAGGCTCATATGTTAGTGAAAAACTATAAGCTAAGCTTTTGAATTCGACCATCCTAATTAGAGCCATATTTACACACGTTTTACGATGACGGAGCTTGAGACAAGGATGGAGTTTGACTCTGAGAGAGAGAGAGAGAGAGAGAGAGAGAGAGAGAGAGAGAGAGAGAGAGAGAGAGGAATGGAGCTTGAGACACGAGAGGGAGGGATGGAGCTTGAGAAAGAGAGGTAGAAGCCACATTTGTTCTTTGAGGGTGTTGTGCTTTCCGCCAAAAAGGAACAGGAAGAAGCCAGAGCTCCATGTCCAAGCTTAAAGCTTTAGCAAGGAGAGTAGCTCAGTAGAGATGTTGAGAGCTTGAGGAGGAGGTGAGACGAGCCTCCAGGGTCCAAACAGCCCCAAATCAGCCCTCTAAATAGCCCCCAAATAGCCCCAAATCAGCCCTCCAAATAGCCCCAAATCTGACCCCAAATAGCCCCCAAATAGCCCCAAACATGCCCCCAAATAGCTAGTGAAAAAAGTTGACTTTTTGGTTTGACCGTTCCGGATTCCCGTTCCGCCGTTCTGGGTGCCATTCCGCCTCGTTCCCCCCCGTTCTGGTTACACCCCGTTCTGGAACGGTGTTCCGTTCCCGACTCCGTTTCGAGAGCCAGACCCGTTCAGAACGCCGTTTCGGAACATTTAGGGTCCGTTCCGCCCGTTCCCTGTTACTATGGGAAGAAGAGCTTTACATGAAGCAACCCGAGGGTTTTGTCATCCCTTGCAAGGAACATTTGGTATGTATGCTCAATAGAAGCTTGTATGGGCTGAAACAATCATGTAGACAGTGGTACAAAAAGTTTGATCGCTTCATGCTTAAACATGGTTACAAAAGAAGCCATGCAGACCATTGTTTGTATACTAAACGTGATGAGGAAGGCAGCCCGATTATTCTTGTGCTCTATGTAGACGATATGTTGATAGCTGCAAAGAAAAGAAGCACTGTAGATGCTCTTAAAGGGCAGCTGAAATCTGTGTTTTCAATGAAAGCCCTTGGGGCAGCTGAACATATACTTGGAGTGCGTGTCATACGGCAAAGAGACAAGCGCCTATTGTATTTGTCGCAAGAAAAGTACATTGAAAAGGTGTTGGACAGATTTAACATGGCTGAAGCAAAGCCTCTTGGTGTGCCATTACAGCCATATGTTAAAATCTTCAAGAATGATTGTCCCAAGTCAAAGGAAGAAGCCAATGACATGCAAAGTGTGCCTTATGCTTCAGCTTGTGGTTCACTTATGTATGCTATGGTTGCTACTAGGCCTGACATAGCCCATGCAGTGGGAGTTGTGAGCCGGTTTATGGCTAATCTAGGCAGGTTGCATTGGGATGCAGTGAAGTCCATTATGAGGTACTTGAAAGGGACTAAAAACAAATGCCTCTGCTATGGTAAAGGACCAATGGAGTTGAAGGGATTTTGTGACTTTGACATGGCTGGTGATGTGGATACACAGAAATCCACAAGTGGCTATGTATTTACTCTTGCAGGAGGTGCTGTTTCATGGTGTTCTAGATTGCAAAAGATTGTTGCATTGTCTACTACAGAGGCTGAATATATTTCAGCGACTGAGGCTTCCAAAGAAGCTATTTGGTTAGCATGCCTATGCAGTGAGTTTGGCTTGCCTGCCAAGGCACCTATGCTTGGTTGTGATAGCCAGAGTGCTATATGTCTGGCAAAGAACGCCATGTTTCATGCACGCACAAAGCATATTGATGTGCAGTATCACTTCATACGAGAAGTACTTGAGGATGGCCTTATTACATTGGTTAAGGTCCATACATCACAAAATCCAGTCGATGCTCTCACTAAGTGCTTACCCAAAGCACAACATCATTTATGCATAGAGATGGTGGGAGTCACGTAGCTTAAAGGCGCCATTTATGCCTTTAAGTGGGAGGTTGTTGGGTTAAAGGCTTAAATAATCCCTTTTTGTACATTTTTATACTTTGAATATGAACCTGGACGCATTTTTTAAAGGTCACTTATAATAAAAGTGGGAAAACCCAAAACTCACTTATTGAGTTTTCCCCAAAAACGTGAGCCCTCTCTCTTCTGCTAGCGCTTCCTCTCCTACTACTGGCCTTCGCCTCCCCTCTCTGCACACACATTGCACTTCCTCGCGTGCTCTTTCACTTGCACACACCGCCGTGCGCTCATCACACTTTCGATCCCATACATTAAACATCACAATATCAAAGTATCCAATAGCTAATACCAAGGGAAGAATGACTTTCACTTACCATGTTTCTCTTGTCGGTTTTAAAAGTGATTTATGCACGTCGATATATATTACTTGCTTCTGATTTATATCTCCTTATCCATCTTGGACAGAACCCATTCCATGGTTCCGACAAGTGTTGCCTTATGGTCGGGAAGTGCAAACTTGGGGTTACGTGCGATGCAATAATACAATGCCCTGAAGGTGTTGGGTACAATAGAATCTGTGGACAATTGCCTCTTTTTCTTGGCACCGTACCATCTGGTCAAGATGAAACGTTGGACTCAATCCCCATCTAGACATAATCTCTAGTGATTAATTGTGAAAGAATATTCACTCAAATTCCACGAGGAAGTTGGTGAGTCATCGACACACACACACCTCCATTACACAAGTTAATTATGAAATAACAAAAACGTCAAGTTACAACCCAAAAGTTGTTTATTCAAGAAATCACAATAGGTCCAAAAAAAGGAAAACATTCCCAAGGCAAAAATAATTATCATACGTTTATTCTAGAAGAGGTTCATAAATACATAAAAGTCCAATAAATGTATTTTTGGATCCCATAATCGACGTCCTTATTGACATACCGGGTTTTAAAGTTTAGAACCTCTATTTTTGGCACTTATATCTTCATCCTTGTACCACTCCTCTCCACAAGAAATATTTGTTGCCGGTAACACATAAATTAAATTCACATAAGCATGCCGTTCATTTATGTTTTCTTATAAAAGTAGTTATTTGGGCTCATCCTTATTTGAGATGCTTGGAGAAAATCCCAAACACATTTAGGTTGCTCATACTTGTTAAAGGTAATGATAACACTGTGGGGATTATTC